>NC_091182.1:2219528-2339155 GCF_040958095.1 Procambarus clarkii | reverse complement strand
GTACCCTGGTACTGTGGTCTGCCCCGGGTCAAGAGTACCCAATCTTCTGCAATCTGACTGTAGGAGGACAAAGAGGGCCATAGTTCCTCTAGCTCGAACTTTAGTTGCTGAATTGGGACCTCAGCAGCAGTTCTCGTCACCAGTTGACACCTCGCACCCCTACACGTCAGTCAGAGATGATGATACATACAACGGTAGGGAATTAGCTTACTTTTTCAGAGCACAAAAGTTCGCTAATTCTGTAAGTATCATATTAAATTCAGTAGGAAAAACTTGCTTTATGTCCTATAGAGACTTGGCAAGGTATGCCTACATCCTTGGACTACCAATTTAATTTTGAAGCATTTAACTGTTTCATTTGTTTTCGAAACTCTGTTTCATTTGTTAGTAGGATTTTCTTGCCCTTATCCTCTTACATAAGTACCGGGTACAAGATTTCCTGCGCCCTTGATTTAATTTAATCATTTAACATCTTTTACTTAACTTTAATTGTTAAAGATCTCACAGGATAGGTACCAGTTGCCACGTTGTCCTGTTTCTGACATTCACTATTGAATATTCGTGTACCTTTATTTGCTAATTTCACCATGTTTCGTCTCCAAGCTTTCCGTACAAATCCAGCAGGTGAAATAGGGACTTTAAGTCGTGCCAAGAAGACTGAATTACAAACTCTTGCACATGAGTATCAACTAGAAGTTCCCTACCAAGCCAACAAAAATGACCTACACAACCTGTTGCTGGATTACTATTTAGAGCAAGGTAAGATAGACTCTGAAACTCATGAAACTTACTATATTGCAGATAAACCTGACTTGGCAACGCTGAAACTCAAACTAGAGCTGGCCAAGATTGAACGCGAACAGCAAAGGGAAGCCCTCGAACAACAAGAACGAGCTGCTGCCATACGAAGAGAAGAACAAGAGCGCGAAGCTGCCTTGAGGAGAGAAGAACACGAACAAGAAATCGCCCACAAGGAACGTGAACTCGCCCTCCAGGAACGTGAGGTTGCAATGCTCCAGGAGCGGGAACGCGTACAGCTTGAAACAAAACGACGCGAGTTGGAGATGCAACGTGAACATGACAAGCAACAAGCGTCTCTGGCTCTAGAGTGTCGTCAACGGGAATACACGTTGGAAACTTCACACCTCGCTCAACGCCAGCAAGCTACTGCCAATCTTCCCGTCAGTTTTAATATATCACATGCAAGTAAGTTAATGCCATCCTTTGTAGAAGCAGAAGTTGATGTGTTTTTCACCACCTTTGAAACTCTTGCTAATCAACTCAGTTGGCCTGTCGACCAATGGGCCACACTTCTCAGAGTCCATCTTACAGGTAGAGCGGCAGTCACACTCAGTACTCTGGCGTCTGAAAATGACTACCACACTCTGAAACAAGCAGTGTTGGACGCCTACCTACTTTCCACCGAAAGTTATAGAAGGAAATTCCGTGACCACCTGAAGGCAAGTACCACTACCTTCCTCGAGTTTGCTAACACGAAACGGAGGTATTTCATGAAATGGCTGGAAGCAGCACATGTCTCTACTTTTACAGAACTCGTCAACCTGATGCTTGTTGAAGAATTCTTGAGACGTGTGCCGCCTCCTGTCCGCCTCTACTTAGCAGATAAAGAAGAAACCGACTACCTGAAGTGTGCTAAGTCGGCTGACACTTACAGCCTCATCCACCGGCTGACACCCGAACCATCCTCCAGTAAGAAGTCGTGGTACAGTTACGAGAAGGTGAGCCCCGATCAAGCTGGTTCACAACTGTACTGCAAGTATTGTAGACTCTATGGACATACCATAGACAAGTGTGGTAAGTCTCAATACAAGGGAATCACTGACCAACAAAGACCCAAACCAACTCCTCCTAAGTCCGGTAAGCCTGTGATGAATGTTGGTGTTAATGTTAATGTTCTTTCTCTTTTCAGTAACCACCTGTATACTGGAACTGTCTCTGCCAAAGGTTCAAATCCGGAGGGACGTTTCAAATTGAAGATCTTGAGGGACACAGCGGCTCTACAATCGATCATCTTGAAGTCGGCTGTGCCCAACATCACCTACACCAGAGAAACTGACCTCATCATCACTGACCTCACTGCTACCACTCCATACCCTCTCGCCAGAGTCCACCTGGATTGTCCCTACGTGAACGGGGAAGTCCAAGTCGCCGTCAGGGAAAAGCCTTTTCCCATGCCTGGAGTGCAACTTCTCCTAGGCAACGACTTGGCAGAAGACCTGCAACCGACCAACCTGATCGTCATGGACAAACCCCAGGTGTGTAACTCTGTGCCAATAAACCCTATTCTAGAGTATGTTCCAGCAGAGGTTCAAGAGAGTGATGAAGTTTCTCCTCCGGTTCTCGTGACCACCCGTGCACAAGCCGCACGTCCACACCCAGCTGATTCTACTGCTACCGCTGTCCCTCAAGACCCTCAGAAACTCCCCCCGCATCTGACCAAGTTGGAGTTCCGTAAGTTGCAGAGGGAAGATCTTACTTTAACACCATTGTTTTTCCAGGCTGAGACTCAACCCGACAGTATTCCTGGGTTCTTCCTAGAGAACGACTTGCTCTACCGCAGATATAGACCCAGTAAACTGAAGGAGGAGGACGATTGGGCCAACATCGAACAACTTGTGATTCCCACCAGCCTGCGGCCCACTATTCTACACCTGGCCCACGGAGCATTCTCCCACTACGGCTTCAACAAGACTTACCATGGGATTCGTCAAGACTACTACTGGCCAGGTATGGTAAATAACGTCAAACAGTACGTAAAACAGTGGCATACATGTCAGATGGCAGGCAAACCGAACATCTCCATTCCCAGAGCGCCACTGATTCCCATACAGGTGCCTGCGGAACCTTTCCACAGACTCATAATAGACTGTGTTGGTCCTTTACCTCGGACCAGTTCAGGTAACGCCTACATCCTAACTATCCTGTGTCCTACCACCAGATTTCCCATAGCAGTTCCAGTGAAGAACATCACGGCTGCTACGGTTATAAAACATCTATTGAAGATCTTCACTCAATACGGATTTCCCAGGGAGATTCAAAGCGACTGTGGTACCAACTTCACCAGTGATCTCTTCAAAAGGACACTGGAGGAGTTCAACATCAAACAGGTATTGTCCAGCCCCTATCATCCTGCTTCACAGGGTTCTCTTGAACGTAGTCATCAGACCATCAAAGCACTCTTGAAAAAGTTTTGTAGTGAAACCTCGACGGATTGGGATAAGCAGATTGACCTTATAATGTGTGTTTTCAGAAGTCTCCCCAATGAGTCCCTAGGAGTATCTCCTTATGAGATGTTCTACGGCCGTAAGTGCCGTACTCCCCTTAAGGCTTTCAAAGACTCTCTCAGAGATGCCACCTTCAGTGAGCATCAGAATGTGCCCCAGTTTCTTCAAAACCTTCAACACATTCTAGAGAGAGTCCACCGTTTTGCCCATGATAATCTATTGAAAGCCCAGGAGAGAATGAAGACTCATTACGACCAGACCAGCAAAGTAAGAAAATTCAAGCCGGGAGACTTCGTCCTTGCCTATTTCCCTATCCCAGGTTCACCTTTACAAAACAGGTTTTCAGGACCCTACTGCGTCAAAGAGTGCAGGAATAATAACAACTACGTAATAGAGACTCCAGATAGGCGGCGGAAGACCCAGCTGTGCCACGTCAACCTCCTGAAGCAATATAATGGTACTCCTCCCACTGTCCTGACTAACTGTTCTACCTTCACAGAACCCTACATCCACAGTGAGACCATCCCAGCTTCTCCTCCCGAAAGCACTGACAAGGAGTCAGCGCTTTCTAATTCCAAAATCCTTAATGATCTTCCCAAATGCTTTCAGGATAATAATCGTGCTCCTTTGCCCTCTTCTAATTCCACTCTCACCTCGTCAGATAAGCCCTTCATCCTCCATGTCGACGCCAATGGTACCGACGTTGGTGGTGTCGTGATGCAGCAACGAGGCGAGGAAAATACACCTGTCAGCGACTACTGCTACAAGGAACTACGGAACAATTGGCAAGGAGCTACTCTTCCTCATCCTGAAGCTTCAGCACTTCACTCCACACCTGAAAAGTGCACGGTCCACCATAAACACGGACCACACCACCCTACACCTCCTGCAGCACGCCCACTTCCCATCTCAACGTCTTCTACTATGGGCTTGCTAATTGCAGAAATTCAACCTGGAGACACGCTATACCAAGAGTCTGACAACATCTTAGCCCATGATCTCTCCAGAGTTTATGAAGTAGAAGCAACTCCATCTAATACTCCACCACATAACGACGTACTTCTTCCAGAACCGCAGGCTTCGGGGGAGAGTTGTGACAATAATCTCCTTCAAGAGATTGAGCCTGCTCTTCCCTCCACAATTACGTCGTTAAAATTATATAAAACTTCTATGGAAGAAACGTCCAACAACGACAACAACACCAGCAAGGTTTGCCAGAGAGCAAAACGTATGCAGCCAGGGACACCTCAGACTCAAACCGCCAAACTACCTGTCTTACTACCGGCTCCGCTGATTGGTCGCCGGTCTGGCTGCAACTGCACTCGCCCCCCCATACTACTTGATGTCTGGGGTCGCCACGACCTCAGACCTCAGAATATTCTGTGCTTTCGCAGTTACTACTCCTCCCGGCTAGACGTTAGCGTATACTGAGAGAGGTGGTAGCTTAAAGCCAATATTCCAGCACCTTACCTTTATTTTTGTATTGCACTTCTTGTTATTTTTGTCTTAACGTAACTTTTCATTGTGTCATTTAATTATTCTTATTATTTTGATTGATTGACTTTATTATACAAATTTGTTTGTGCATTTTATTCATGTTTTATTTCTTTAACGTAATTAAAATTTCATTGTTAAAGTTTACTTGTGTTTTGTGTGTCTTCTCCTTACCTTACCACAGACGAAGTTGCAGTTTTTTCTATTTTTTTTTATAACTATGTGACGAGGCCATACTCCTAGCCTTAAACAGCCGAACACCAACGCGTTACCGTCACAAGTTATATATATATATATATATATATATATATATATGTCGTACCTAGTAGCCAGAACGCACTTCTCAGCCTACTATGCAAGGCCTGATTTGCCTAATAAGCCAGGTTTTCATGAATTAATTGTTTTTCGACTACCTAACCTACCTAACCTAACCTAACCTAACTTTTTCGGCTACCTAACCTAACCCTAACCTATAAAGATAGGTTAGGTTAGGTTAGGTAGGGTTGGTTAGGTTCGGTCATATATCTACGTTAATTTTAACTCAAATAAAAAAAAATTGACCTCATACATAATGAAATGGGTAGCTTTATCATTTCATAAGAAAAAAATTAGAGAAAATATATTAATTCAGGAAAACTTGGCTTATTAGGCAAATCGGGCCTTGCATATTAGGCCGAGAAGTGAGTTCTGGCTACTAGGTACGACATATATATATATATATATATATATATATATATATATATATATATATATATATATATATATATATATATATATATATATATATATATATATATTATATATAAATTTTTTTTTTTTAAATTTGTGAGGGTACCACCTCTGGTGCCAATGTGGGGATCCATAGCCTCGGAGAAGAAAATACAAAGTATTCAGAGGAGACATTGTGGTTTCTCACTGAACACTGATATTATCTTTTCCTACCACCCCATTCTTTTGTATGTTCACATATATATTTGCTTTATTTGAACTTTGTTACAAAAAAGGAGTTACATATAGGTTACAAAGATGGTTATCATAGGTTGTCGAGTTCCTCCAGCTCCTCAGATGGCGGGCAGGAACCCTGGATGCAGTGCGCATTTCCCCTCTGTATCGCCACGCTGAGACACTGGAAAAGAAAGCTGGCAGCTCTAGGGTCCCTTGTTGTTTCAATGAGCCTAGAACCCAGTTCCTTCAAAAAACTGGTAGCACTTTTACCCCAGGCGCCGAGTGTCTCAGAAGCAATGGGGACAAAATTGGAGTGGTGATCCAGTTCTCTATACTTATGGGATTTGGCTGCTTCCCTGTGGGTGGCAGCGCCACCTGGTTGTGCAACACTGAGGTTAATGTAGGTGTTAGCCAGGGTTGATAAACACGTGTAGTCCCATAACAACTGCTTGCCATTCTTCCAGGGGTTCACTGTGATACCATCCGGGCGACCAATAAGAGCATATGTACTATATATATGTACTATATATATATATATATATATATATATATATATATATATATATATATATATATATATATATATATATATATATATATATATATATATATATATATATATATATGTCGTACCTAGTAGCCAGAATGCACTTCTCAGCCTACTATGCAAAGCCCGATTTGCCCTAATAAGCCAAGTTTTCATGAATTAATTGTTTTTCGACTACCTAACCTAACCTAACCTAACTTTTTCGGCTACCTAACCTAACCTAACCTATGAACATAGGTTAGGTTAGGTTAGGTAGGGTTGGTTAGGTTCGGTCATATATCAATGTTAATTTTAACTCCAATAAAAGAAAATTGACCTCATACATAATGAAAAGGGTAGCTTTATCATTTCATAAGAAAAAAATAAGAGAAAATATATTAATTCAGGAAAACTTGGCTTATTAGGCAAATCTTGCCTTGCATAGTAGGCAGAGAAATGCGTTCTGGCTACTAGGTACGACATATATATATATATATATATATATATATATATATATATATATATATATATGTCGTACCTAGTAGCCAGAACTCACTTCTCAGCCTACTATGCAAGGCCCGATTTGCCTAATAAGCCAAGTTTTCATGAATTAATGTTTTTTCGTCTACCTAACCTACCTAACCTAACCTAACCTAGCTTTTTTCGGCTACCTAACCTAACCTTAACCTATATATATAGGTTAGGTTAGGTTAGGTAGGGTTGGTTCGGTTCGGTCATATATCTACGTTAATTTTAACTCCAATAAAAAAAATTGACCTCATACATAGTGAAAATGGGTAGCTTTATCATTTCATAAGAAAAAAATTATAGTAAATATATTAATTCAGGAAAACTTGGACTTATTAGGCAAATCGGGCCTTGAATAGTAGGCTGAGAAAGTGAGTTCTGGCTACTAGGTACGACATATATATATATATATATATATATATATATATATATATATATATATATATATATATATATATATATATGTCGTACCTAATAGCCAGAACTCACTTCTCAGCCTACTATGCAAGGCCCGATTTGCCTAATAAGCCAAGTTTTACTGAATTAATATATTTTCTTTAATTTTTTTCTTACGAAATGATAAAGCTACCCATTTCATTATGTATGAGGTCATTTTTTTTTATTGGAGTTAAAATAAATATGAATGGAGCTGGAATATTGGCTTCGAGCTGCCACCTCCCTTAGTACACGAAAGCCAAGGCTTAGTCTACCAGCGAGAGATGTCAACTGCAAGGAGCACTGAGATATTGTGACAATACTGAAGCACTGCAGCCCAGACATCAACTTGTGGCGGAGGGCGGAGGGCAGGTGCGACGTGACACCAGGCAATCAGCGACAGGCAGGCCAAGGACAAGCAGTTTCCTGATTTACGGTGGCGGTAGCTAGCAGGTGTCACTGTGTGCTGGGTACGATTTGCTCTCTGGGCAAAACGTTTGGTGATACTTGCTGGACGTATCTTCTATATTATCTTTTGTTTTTACATACTTTGTAGGGAAGAGCAGGCTCAATCTCTCTTGAAAGAGATTATCGTCACAATATATATATATATATATATATATATATATATATATATATATATATATATATATATATATATATATATATATATATATATATATATATATATATATATATATGCGGAAAATCCACAGAGAAATATGAAATGAGGTGAACGTTTCGGCTTGTTAAAGCCTTTGTCAACACCAGACTGACTCAACACCAGGCAGTCAGTCTGGTGTATATATATATATATGTATATATATACTTATATATATATATATATATATATATATATATATATATATATATATATATATATATATATATATATATATATATATATATATATATATATATATATATATATATATCAAAAACAGAAACAAAAACTCCTTATCAAAAACAGCCCGAAGTCGACGGAGAACCCTATATAGCAGTCAAGCGTTGTATACATGTACACTTGCCCCATATAAGGATGTAACCTTCAATCTAAGTACATAGGTATGACGTCGACCAAGCTGACGAGGCGTTTGACATGTCATCTTCAATCCGGTGCCCCCAGGAATCACATGAGACAAGCCCGTGACATCACCCTAACAAGAAAAATGTTGAACAAAAATACCTGTATAATAGACAAAACCCAAGATGCAAGAAGATTACACATTCTTGAAGCAATTCACATAAGAATAGAACAACCTACTATGAACACCTAAATCAAGGAACTATTTACTCTACCCACCATGAGAGTAAGAAAAAGACCAGAACATAACGATGCCAACACAGAAGACACTGTTCAACATAACAGGCCAATTACACCTGATTAATCTTTGTATGTAGATAGGAGCTGCCTCGTATGGGCCAATAGGCCTTCGGCAGTTACCCCTATTATTATGTTCTTATTTACTTCACCCCCCATTAATCCCTTATGTATCCCCCCATGTTTTTACCTTTATTGTCTTATCACAACAACGAACACTACAACAACGAACACCACATCAACAAACACCATAACAACGACACATCTCAACAACGAACATCTCAACAACGAACACTACATCAACGAACACCACAACAACGAACACTACAACAACGTGCACCACAACAATAAACATCACAACAACGAACACCACAAAAACGAACACTACAACAACGAACACTACAACAACGAACACCACAACAACAACAACGAACAACATAACAACGAACACCATAATAACGAACACTACAACAATGAACACTAGAACAACGAACACTACAACAACGAACACCACAACAACGAACACTACAACAACGAACACCACCCCAACAAACACTACAATAACGAACACTACAACAACGAACACAACAAAAACGAACACCACAGCAACGAACATCTCAACAACGAACATAACAACAACGAACACTACAACAACGAACACCACAACAACGAACACCACAACAACGAACAATACAACAGCGAACAAAACAACATCCAACACTACAACAACGAACACCACAACAACGAACACCACAACAATGAACACAACAACAATGAACACAACAACAACAAACATTACAACAACGAACATCACAACAACGAACACCACAACAACGAACACCACAACAACGAAAACAACAACAACGAACACTACAACAACGAACAATACAACAACGAACACCACAATAACGAACAATTCAACAACAAACACTATAACAACAAGTACTACAACAACGAACACTACAACAACGAACACCACAACAACGAACACCACAACAACGAACACTAAAACAACGAACACCACAACAACAAACACTACAACAACGAACACTTCAACAACGAACACTACAACAACGAACACCACAAAAACGAACACTACAACAATGAACAATACAACAACGAGTACTACAACAACGAACACTACAACAACGAGTACTACAACAACGAACACTACAACAACGAACACCACAACAACGAACACCACAACAACGAACACTAAAACAACGAACACCACAACAACAAACACTACAACAACGAACACTTCAACAACGAACACTACAACAACGAACACCACAACACCGAACACCACAACAACGAAAACCACAACAACGAACACCACAACAACGAACACCACAACAACGAACATCTCAAACACGAACATCACAACACAGAACACTACAACAACGAAAACCACAACAACGAACATTACAACAACAAACACCACAACAATGAACATCACAACAACGAACACCACAAAAACGAACACTACAACAACGAACACTACAACAACGAACATCACAACAACGAACACCACAACAACGAACACAACAACAACAACGAACACCATAACAACGAACACCATAATAACGAACACTACAACAATGAACAATACAACAACGAACACTACAACAACGAACACCACAACAACGAACACTACAACAACGAACACCACCACTACAAACACTACAACAACGAACACTTCAACAACGAACACTACAACAACGAACACTACAACAACGAACACAACAACAACGAACACCACACCGACGAACACTACAACAACGAACACTTCAACAACGAACACAACAAAAATGAGCACTAAAACAACGAACACTAGAACAACGAACACTACAACAACGAACACCACAACAACGAACATCTCAACAACGAACACTGCAACAACGAACACCACAACAACGAACATCTCAACAACGAACACTACAACAACGAACACTACAACAACGAACACTACAAAAACGAACACTACAACAACGAACACTACAATAACGAACACTACAACAACAAACACTACAACAACGAACACCACATCACTGAACACCACAACAACGAACATCTCAACAACGAACATCTCAACAACGAACATCTCAACAACGAACACTACAACAACGAACACCACATCGACGAACACTACAACAACGAACACTTCAACAACGAACACCACAAAAATGAGCACTAAAACAACGAACACAACAACAACGAACACTACAACAACGAACACTACAACAACGAACACCACAATCAACGAACATCTCAACAACGAACACTGCAACAACGAACACCACAACAACGAACACTACAACAACGAACACTACAAAAACGAACACTACAACAACGAACACTACAATAACGAACACCACAACAACGAACACCACAAAAATGAGCACTAAAACAACGAACACTACAATAACGAACACTACAACAACGAACTCCACACAACGAACACCACAACAACGAACGTCTCAACAACGAACATCTCATCAACGAACAGTACAACAATGCACACTACAACAACGAGCACCACAACAACGAACACTACAACAACGAACACCACAACAACGAACTCCACAACAACGAACTTTACAATCACGAACACCACAACAACGAACATTACAACAACGAACATCATAAAAACGACCATTACAACAACGATCACCACAACCATGAACACTACACTAATTAACACTACAACAACGAACATTACAACAATGAACACTACCACAACGAAGAAAACAACAACGAACACTTCAACAACGAACACTACAACAACGAACACCATAACAACGAACACCACAACAACAAACACTACAGTAACGAACACCACAACAACGAAATTTACAACAATGAACACTACAACAACTAACATTACAACAACGAACACAACAATAACGATCATTACAACAACAAACACTACAACAACGAACGCTACAACAACGAACACCACAACAACGAACATTAGAACAATGAACACTACAACAACGAAGGTTATAAGAATAAACTCCACAACAACAAACATTACAACAAGGAACACTACAACAACGAACACTACAACAACATACACTACAACAACGAACACTACAACAACAAACACTACAACAACGAACATTAAAACAATGAACACCACAACAACGAACACAACAACAACAATGAACACTATAACAACTAACACCATAACAACGAACACAGCAACAACGAACACTACAACAACAAACACCAAAACAACGAACACTTCAACAACGAACACCACAACAACGAACATCTCAACAACGAACACTGCAACAACGAACACCACAACAACAAACATCTCAACAACGAACACTACAACAACGAACACTACAACAACGAACACTACAAAAACGAACACTACAACAACGAACACTACAATAACGAACACTACAACAACAAACACTACAACAACGAACACCACATCACCGAACACCACAACAACAAACATCTCATCAACGAACATCTCAACAACGAACATCTCAACAACGAACACTACAACAACGAACACCACAACGACAAACACTACAACAACGAACACTTCAACAACGAACACCACAAAATTGAGCACTAAAACAACGAACACTACAACAACGTACACTACAACAACGAACACTACAACAACGAACACCACAACAACGAACATCACAACAACGAACACTGCAACAACGAACACCACAACAACGAACATCTCAACAACGAACACTACAACAACGAACACTACAACAACGAACACTACAAAAACGAACAGTACAACAACGAACACTACAATAACGAACACTACAACAACAAACACTACAACAACGAACACCACATCACTGAACACCACAACAACGAACATCTCAACAGCGAACATCTCAACAACGAACATCTCAACAACGAACACTACAACAACGAACACCACAACAACGAACATCACAACCACGAACACCACAACAACGAACATCAACCAAACGAACACCACAACAACGAACATCTCAACAACGAACATCTCAACAACGAACATCTCAACAACGAACACTACAACAACGAACACTACAACAAGGAACACTACAACAACGAACACCACAACAACGAAAATCTAAACAACGAACACTGCAACAACGAACACCACAACAACGAACATCTCAGCAACGAACACTACAACAACGAACACTACAACAACGAACACTACAAAAACGAACTTTACAACAACGAACACTACAATTACGAACACCACAACAACGAACACCACAAAAATGAGCACTAAAACAACGAACACTACAACAACGAACACTACAACAACGAACACCACAACAACGAACACCACAACAACGAACGTCTCAACAACGAACATCTCATCAACGAACAGTACAACAATGAACACTACAACAACGAGCACCACAAGAACGAACACTACAACAACGAACACCACAACAACGAACATCTAAACAACGAACACTGCAACAACGAACACCACAACAACGAACATCTCAACAACGAACACTACAACAACGAACACTACAACAACGAACACTACAAAAACGAACACTACAACAACAAACACAACAACAACGAACGTCTCAACAACGAACATCTCATCAACGAACAGGACAACAATGAACACTACAACAAAGAACACCACAACAACGAACTCCACAACAACGAACTTTACAACCACGAACACCACAACAACGAACATTACAACAACGAACATCATAAAAACGACCATTACAACAACGAACACCACAACAACGAACACTACACTAATTAACACTACAACAACGAACATTACAACAATGAACACAACAACAACGAAGAAAACAACAACGAACACTTCAACAACGAACACTACAACAACGAACACCACAACAACGAACACAACAACAACAAACACCACAGCAACGAACACCACAACAACGAAATTTACAACAATGAACACTACAACAACTAACATTACAACAACGAACACCACTATAACGATCACTACAACAACAAACACTACAACAACGAACGCTACAACAACGAACACCACAACAACGAACACCACAACAACGAATATTAGAACAACGAACACTACAACAACGAAGGATATAAGAATAAACTCCACAACAACGGACATTACAACAAGGAACACTACAACAACGAACACTACAACAACATACACTACAACAACGAACACTACAACAACAAACACTACAACAACGAACATTACAACAATGAACACCACAACAACGAACACAACAACAAAAACGAACACCATAACAACGAACACCATAACAACGAACACTACAACAACGAAGGGTATAAGAATAAACTCCACAACAACGGACATTACAACTAGGAACACTACAACAACGAACACTACAACAACATACACTACAACAACGATCACTACAACAACAAACACTACAACAATGAACGCTACAACAACGAACACCACAACAACGAACATTAGAACAACGAACACTACAACAACGATCACTACAACAACAAATACTACAACAACGAACGCTACAACAACGAACACCACAACAACGAACATTAGAACAACGAACACTACAACAACGAAGGTTATAAGATTAAACTCCACAACAACGGACATTACAACAAGGAACACTACAACATCGAACACTACAACAACATACACTACAACAACGAACACTACAACAACAAACACTACAACAACGAACACAACAACAACGAACACCACAACAATGAACATCTCAACAACGAACACTACAGCAACTAACACAACAACAATGAACACTACAACAACGAACATTACAACGACGAACACTACAACAACGAACACTTCAACAACGAACACCACAAAAACGAACACTTAAACAACGAACACTACAACAACGAACACTTCAACAACGAATACTACAACAACGAACACCACAACAACGAACACCACAATAACGAACATCTCAAGAACGAACATCACAACAACGAACACATCAACAACGAACACCACAACAACGAACACTACAAGACGAACACCACAACAATGAACACCACAACAACGACCACCACAAAAACGAATACTGCAACAACGAACACCACAACCTCGAACAAAACAACAACAACGAACACCATAACAACAAACACCATAACAAAGAACACTACAACAACGAACACCACAACAACGAACATCTCAACAACGAACACCACAACAACGAACACTACAACAACGAACACTACAACAACGAACACTACAACAACGAACATCTCAACAACGAACACCACAACAACGAACACTACAACAACGAACATCTCAAAACGAACACCACAACAACGCCCACCACAACAACGCACACTAAAACAACGAACACTACAACAATGAACACTACAACAACGAACACTACAACAACGAACACTACAAAAACGAACATCTCAACAACAATCTCCACAACAACGAACTCTACAACAACGAACACTACAGCAACGAACACTACAACAACGAACACCACATCAACGAACACCACAACAACGAACATCTTAACAACAAACATCTCAACAACGAACACTACAACAATGAACACTACAACAACGAACACCACAACAACGAACATCTCAACAACGAACACTATAACAACTAACACCACAAGAACGACCATCACAACAACGAACATCTCAACAACGAACCTCTCAACAACGAACATTACAACAACGAACACCACATCACTGAACACCACAACAACAAACATCTCAACAACGAACAACTCAACAACGAACATCTCAACAACGAACACTACAACAACGTACACCACAACAACGAACATCACAACCACGAACACCACAACAACGAACATCAACCCAACGAACACCACAACAACGAACATCTCAACAACGAACATCTCAACAACGAACAACTCAACAACGAACATCTCAACAACAAACACCACAACAACAAATATCTCAACAACGAACATCTCAACAACGTACCTCTCAAAAACGAACACTACAACAACGAACACCACAACAACGAACATCACAACAACGAACACCACATCAACGAACATCTCAACAACGAACATCTCAACAACGAACGTCTAAACAACGAACAACTCAACAACGAACAATACAACAACAAACAACTCAACAACGAACAATACAACAATGAACACTACAACAACGAACACTACAACAACGAACACTACAAAAACGAACACTACATCAACGAACACTACAATAACGAACACTACAACAACAAACACTACAACAACGAACGCCACATCACCGAACACCACAACAACGAACATCTCAACAACGAATATCTCAACAACGAACATCTCAACAACGAACACTACAACAACGTACACCACAACAACGAACATCACAACCACGAACACCACAACAACGAACATCAACCCAACGAACACCAAAACAACGAACACCACATCAACGAACATCTCAACAACGAACATCTCAACAACGAACACCACATCAACGAACATCTCAACAACAAACAACTCAACAACGAACAATACAACAATGAACACTACAACAACGAACACTACAACAACAAACACTACAAAAACGAACACTACAACAGTGAACACTACAATAACGAACACTACAACAACAAATACTACAACAACGAACACCACATCACCGAACACCACAACAACGAACATCTCAACAACGAACATCTCAACAACGAACATCTCAACAACAAACACCACAACAACGAACTTTACAACAACGAACATCTCAACAACGAACATCTCAACAACGAACATCTCAAAAACGAACACGACAACAACGAACACCACAACAACGAACTCACAACAACGAACACCACAACAACGAACATCTCAACAACGAACATCTCAACAACGAACATCTCAACAACGAACGTCTCAACAACGAACATCTCATCAACGAACAGTACAACAATGAACACTACAACAACGAACACCACAACAACGAACATCTCATCAACGAACAGTACAACAATGAACACTACAACAACGAACACCACAACAACGAACACTACAACAAAGAACACCACAGCAACGAACTCCACAACAACGAACTTTAGAACCACGAACACTACAACAACGAACTTTACAACCACGAACACCACAACAACGAACATTACAACAACGAACATCATAAAAACGACCATTACAACAACGAACACCACAACAACGACCTCACAACAACGAACACCACAACAACGAACATCTCAACAACGCACGTCTCAACAACGAACATCTCATCAACGAACAGTACAACAATGAACACTACAACAACGAACACCACAACAACGATCACTACAACAAAGAACACCACAACAACGAACTCCACAACAACGAACATTACAACAACGAACATCATAAAAACGACCATTACAACAACGAACACAACACAAATTAACACTACAACAACGAACATTACAACAATGAACACAACAACAACGAACATTTCAACAAAGAACACTACAACAACGAACACTACAACAACGAACACAACAACAACGAACACCACAACAACGAACACCACAACAACGAACACCACAACAATGAACATCTCAACAACGAAGACTACAACAACGAACACAACAACAACGAACACTACAACAACGAACACTACAACGACGAACACTACAACAACGAACACTTCAACAATGAACACCACAAAAACGAACACTAAAACAATGAACACTACAACAACGAACACTTCAACAACGAATACTACAACAACGAACACCACAGCAACGAACACCACAATAACGAACATCTCAAGAACGAACATCACAACAACGAACACATCAACAACGAACACCGCAACAACGAACACTACAAAACGAACACCACAACAATGAACACCACAACAACAAACACCATAACAAAGAACACTACAACAACGAACACTACAACAACGAACATCTCAACAACGAATACCACAACAACGAACACTACAACAAAGAACACTACAACAACGAACACTACAACAACGAACATCTCAATAACGAACACCACAACAACGAACACTACAACAACGAACATCTCAAAACGAACACCACAACAACGCACACCACAACAACGCACACTAAAACAACAAACACTACAACAATGAACACTACAACAACGAACACTACAACAACGAACACTACAAAAACGAACATCTCAACAACGAACACCACAACAACGAACACTACAACAACGAACACTACAACAACGAACACTACAACAACGAACACCACATCAACGAACACCATAACAACGAACATCTTAACAACGAACATCTCAACAACGAACACTACAACAATGAACACTACAACAACGAACACCACAACAACGAACATCTCAACAACGAACACTATAACAACTAACACCACAAGAACGACCATCACAACAACGAACATCTCAACAACGAACATCTCAACAACGAACACTACAACAACGAACACCACATCACTGAACACCACAACAACGAACATCTCAACAACGAACATTCCAACAACGAACATCTCAACAACGAACACTACAACAACGAACACCACAACAACGAACATCACAACCACGAACACCACAACAACGAACATCAACCCAACGAACACCACAACAACGAACATCTCAACAACGAACATCTCAACAACGAACATCTCAACAACGAACATCTCAACAACAAACACCACAACAACGAACTTTACAACAACGAACATCTCAACAACGAACACCACAACGACGAACACTACAACAACGAACACTTCAACAACGAACACCACAAAAATGAGCACTAAAACAACGAACACTACAACAACGAACACTACAACAACGAACACTACAACAACGAACACCACAACAACGAACATCTAAACAACGAACACTGCAACAACGAACACCACAACAACGAACATCTCAACAACGAACACTACAACAACGAACACTACAACAACGAACACTACAAAAACGAACACTACAACAACGAACACTACAATAACGAACACCACAACAACGAACACCACAAAAATGAGCACTAAAACAACGAACACTACAACAACGAACACCATAACAACGAACACCACAACAACAAACACTACAGTAACGAACACCACAACAACGAAATTTACAACAATGAACACTACAACAACTAACATTACAACAACGAACACAACAATAACGATCATTACAACAACAAACACTACAACAACGAACGCTACAACAACGAACACCACAACAACGAACATTAGAACAATGAACACTACAACAACGAAAATTATAAGAATAAACTCCACAACAACGGACATTACAACAAGGAACACTACAACAACGAACACTACAACAACATACACTACAACAACGAACACTACAACAACAAACACTACAACAACGAACATTAAAACAATGAACACCACAACAACGAACACAACAACAACAATGAACACTATAACAACTAACACCATAACAACGAACACAGCAACAACGAACACTACAACAACAAACACCAAAACAACGAACACTTCAACAACGAACACCTCAACAACGAACATCTCAACAACGAACACTGCAACAACGAACACCACAACAACAAACATCTCAACAACGAACACTACAACAACGAACACTACAACAACGAACACTACAAAAACGAACACTACAACAACGAACACTACAATAACGAACACTACAACAACAAACACTACAACAACGAACACCACATCACCGAACACCACAACAACGAACATCTCATCAACGAACATCTCAACAAAGAACATCTCAACAACGAACACTACAACAACGAACACCACAACGACAAACACTACAACATCGAACACTTCAACAACGAACACCACAAAATTGAGCACTAAAACAACGAACACTACAACAACGTACACTACAACAACGAACACTACAACAACGAACACCACAACAACGAACATCTCAACAACGAACACTGCAACAACGAACAACACAACAACGAACATCTCAACAACAAACACTACAACAACGAACACCACATCACTGAACACCACAACAACGAACATCTCAACAGCGAACATCTCAACAACGAACATCTCAACAACGAACATCTCAACAACGAACATCTCAACAACGAACGTCTCAACAACGTACATCTCATCAACGAACAGTACAACAATGAACACTACAACAACAAACACTACAACAACGAACACCACATCACTGAACACCACAACAACGAACATCTCAACAGCGAACATCTCAACAACGAACATCTCAACAACGAACACTACAACAACGAACACCACAACAACGAACATCACAACCACGAAGACCACAACAACGAACATCAACCAAACGAACACCACAACAACGAACATCTCAACAACGAACATCTCAACAACGAACATCTCAACAACGAACACTACAACAACGAACACTACAACAAGGAACACTACAACAACGAACACCACAACAACGAACATCTAAACAACGAACACTGCAACAACGAACATCTCAACAGCGAACATCTCAACAACGAACATCTCAACAACGAACACTACAACAACGAACACCACAACAACGAACATCACAACCACGAAGACCACAACAACGAACATCAACCAAACGAACACCACAACAACGAACATCTCAACAACGAACATCTCAACAACGAACATCTCAGCAACGAACACTACAACAACGAACACTACAACAACGAACACTACAAAAACGAACACTACAACAACGAACACTACAATTACGAACACCACAACAACGAACACCACAAAAATGAGCACTAAAACAACGAACACTACAACAACGAACACTACAACAACGAACACCACAACAACGAACACCACAACAACGAACGTCTCAACAACGAACATCTCATCAACGAACAGTACAACAATGAACACTACAACAACGAGCACCACAAGAACGAACACTAGAACAACGAACACCACAACAACGAACATCTAAACAACGAACACTGCAACAACGAACACCACAACAACGAACATCTCAACAACGAACACTACAACAACGAACACTACAACAACGAACACTACAAAAACGAACACTACAACAACAAACACAACAACAACGAACGTCTCAACAACGAACATCTCATCAACGAACAGGACAACAATGAACACTACAACAAAGAACACCACAACAACGAACTCCACAACAACGAACTTTACAACCACGAACACCACAACAACGAACATTACAACAACGAACATCATAAAAACGACCATTACAACAACGAACACCACAACAACGAACACTACACTAATTAACACTTCAACAACGAACATTTCAACAATGAACACAACAACAACGAAGAAAACAACAACGAACACTTCAACAACGAACACTACAACAACGAACACCACAACAACGAACACAACAACAACAAACACTACAGCAACGAACACCACAACAACGAAATTTACAACAATGAACACTACAACAACTAACATTACAACAACGAACACCACAATAACGATCACTTCAACAACAAACACTACAACAACGAACGCTACAACAACGAACACCACAACAACGAACACCACAACAACGAATATTAGAACAACGAACACTACAACAACGAAGGTTATAAGAATAAACTCCACAACAACGGACATTACAACAAGGAAGACTACAACAACGAACACTACAAAAACGAACACTACAACAACGAACACTACAATAACGAACACTACAACAACAAACACTACAACAACGAACGCCACATCACCGAACACCACAACAACGAACATCTCAACAACGAATATCTCAACAACGAACATCTCAACAACGAACACTACAACAACGTACACCACAACAACGAACATCACAACCACGAACACCACAACAACGAACATCAACCCAACGAACACCAAAACAACGAACACCACATCAACGAACATCTCAACAACGAACATCTCAACAACGAACACCACATCAACGAACATCTCAACAACAAACAACTCAACAACGAACAATACAACAATGAACACTACAAAAACGAACACTACAACAGCGAACACTACAATAACGAACACTACAACAACAAATACTACAACAACGAACACCACATCACCGAACACCACAACAACGAACATCTCAACAACGAACATCTCAACAACGAACATCTCAACAACAAACACCACAACAACGAACTTTACAACAACGAACATCTCAACAACGAACATCTCAACAACGAACATCTCAAAAACGAACACGACAACAACGAACACCACAACAACGAACTCACAACAACGAACACCACAACAACGAACATCTCAACAACGAACATCTCAACAACGAACATCTCAACAACGAACGTCTCAACAACGTACATCTCATCAACGAACAGTACAACAATGAACACTACAACAACGAACACCACAACAACGAACACTACAACAAAGAACACCACAGCAACGAACTCCACAACAACGAACTTTAGAACCACGAACACTACAACAACGAACTTTACAACCACGAACACTACAACAACGAACATTACAACAACGAACATCATAAAAACGACCATTACAACAACGAACACCACAACAACGACCTCACAACAACGAACACCACAAAAACGAACATCTCAACAACGAACATCTCAAAAACGCACGTCTCAACAACGAACATCTCATCAACGAACAGTACAACAATGAACACTACAACAACGAACACCACAACAACGATCACTACAACAAAGAACACCACAACAACGAACTCCACAACAACGAACATTACAACAACGAACATCATAAAAACGACCATTACAACAACGAACACAACACAAATTAACACTACAACAACGAACATTACAACAATGAACACAACAACAACGAACATTTCAACAAAGAACACTACAACAACGAACACTACAACAACGAACACAACAACAACGAACACCACAACAACGAACACCACAACAACGAACACCACAACAATGAACATCTCAACAACGAAGACTACAACAACGAACACAACAACAACGAACACTACAACAACGAACACTACAACGACGAACACTACAACAACGAACACTTCAACAACGAACACCACAAAAACGAACACTAAAACAATGAACACTACAACAACGAACACTTCAACAACGAATACTACAACAACGAACACCACAGCAACGAACACCACAATAACGAACATCTCAAGAACGAACATCACAACAACGAACACATCAACAACGAACACCGCAACAACGAACACTACAAAACGAACACCACAACAATGAACACCACAACAACAAACACCATAACAAAGAACACTACAACAACGAACACTACAACAACGAACATCTCAACAACGAATACCACAACAACGAACACTACAACAAAGAACACTACAACAACGAACACTACAACAACGAACATCTCATAACGAACACCACAACAACGAACACTACAACAACGAACATCTCAAAACGAACACCACAACAACGCACACCACAACAACGCACACTAAAACAACAAACACTACAACAATGAACACTACAACAACGAACACTACAACAACGAACACTACAAAAACGAACATCTCAACAACGAACACCACAACAACGAACACTACAACAACGAACACTACAACAACGAACACTACAACAACGAACACCACATCAACGAACACCATAACAACGAACATCTTAACAACGAACATCTCAACAACGAACACTACAACAATGAACACTACAACAACGAACACCACAACAACGAACATCTCAACAACGAACACTATAACAACTAACACCACAAGAACGACCATCACAACAACGAACATCTCAACAACGAACATCTCAACAACGAACACTTCAACAACGAACACCACATCACTGAACACCACAACAACGAACATCTCAACAACGAACATTCCAACAACGAACATCTCAACAACGAACACTACAACAACGAACACCACAACAACGAACATCACAACCACGAACACCACAACAACGAACATCAACCCAACGAACACCACAACAACGAACATCTCAACAACGAACATCTCAACAACGAACATCTCAACAACGAACATCTCAACAACAAACACCACAACAACGAACTTTACAACAACGAACATCTCAACAACGAACACCACAACGACGAACACTACAACAACGAACACTTCAACAACGAACACCACAAAAATGAGCACTAAAACAACGAACACTACAACAACGAACACTACAACAACGAACACTACAACAACGAACACCACAACAACGAACATCTAAACAACGAACACTGCAACAACGAACACCACAACAACGAACATCTCAACAACGAACACTACAACAACGAACACTACAACAACGAACAATACAAAAACGAACACTACAACAACGAACACTACAATAACGAACACCACAACAACGAACACCACAAAAATGAGCACTAAAACAACGAACACTACAACAACGAACACCATAACAACGAACACCACAACAACAAACACTACAGTAACGAACACCACAACAACGAAATTTACAACAATGAACACTACAACAACTAACATTACAACAACGAACACAACAATAACGATCATTACAACAACAAACACTACAACAACGAACGCTACAACAACGAACACCACAACAACGAACATTAGAACAATGAACACTACAACAACGAAAATTATAAGAATAAACACCACAACAACGGACATTACAACAAGGAACACTACAACAACGAACACTACAACAACATACACTACAACAACGAACACTACAACAACAAACACTACAACAACGAACATTAAAACAATGAACACCACAACAACGAACACAACAACAACAATGAACACTATAACAACTAACACCATAACAACGAACACAGCAACAACGAACACTACAACAACAAACACCAAAACAACGAACACTTCAACAACGAACACCACAACAACGAACATCTCAACAACGAACACTGCAACAACGAACACCACAACAACAAACATCTCAACAACGAACACTACAACAACGAACACTACAACAACGAACACTACAAAAACGAACACTACAACAACGAACACTACAATAACGAACACTACAACAACAAACACTACAACAACGAACACCACATCACCGAACACCACAACAACGAACATCTCATCAACGAACATCTCAACAAAGAACATCTCAACAACGAACACTACAACAACGAACATCACAACGACAAACACTACAACATCGAACACTTCAACAACGAACACCACAAAATTGAGCACGAAAACAACGAACACTACAACAACGTACACTACAACAACGAACACTACAACAACGAACACCACAACAACGAACATCTCAACAACGAACACTGCAACAACGAACACCACAACAACGAACATCTCAACAACGAACACTACAACAACGAACACTACAACAACGAACACTACAAAAACGAACAGTACAACAACGAACACTACAATAACGAACACTACAACAACAAACACTACAACAACGAACACCACATCACTGAACACCACAACAACGAACATCTCAACAGCGAACATCTCAACAACGAACATCTCAACAACGAACACTACAACAACGAACACCACAACAACGAACATCACAACCACGAAGACCACAACAACGAACATCAACCAAACGAACACCACAACAACGAACATCTCAACAACGAACATCTCAACAACGAACATCTCAACAACGAACACTACAACAACGAACACTACAACAAGGAACACTACAACAAAGAACACCACAACAACGACCATCTAAACAACGAACACTGCAACAACGAACACCACAACAACGAACATCTCAGCAACGAACACTACAACAACGAACACTACAACAACGAACACTACAAAAACGAACACTACAACAACGAACACTACAATTACGAACACCACAACAACGAACACCACAAAAATGAGCACTAAAACAACGAACACTACAACAACGAACACTACAACAACGAACACCACAACAACGAACACCACAACAACGAACGTCTCAACAACGAACATCTCATCAACGAACAGTACAACAATGAACACTACAACAACGAGCACCACAAGAACGAACACTACAACAACGAACACCACAACAACGAACATCTAAACAACGAACACTGCAACAACGAACACCACAACAACGAACATCTCAACAACGAACACTACAACAACGAACACTACAACAACGAACACTACAAAAACGAACACTACAACAACAAACACAACAAAAACGAACGTCTCAACAACGAACATCTCATCAACGAACAGGACAACAATGAACACTACAACAAAGAACACCACAACAACGAACTCCACAACAACGAACTTTACAACCACGAACACCACAACAACGAACATTACAACAACGAACATCATAAAAACGACCATTACAACAACGAACACCACAACAACGAACACTACACTAATTAACACTACAACAACGAACATTACAACAATGAACACAACAACAACGAAGAAAACAACAACGAACACTTCAACAACGAACACTACAACAACGAACACCACAACAACGAACACAACAACAACAAACACTACAGCAACGAACACCACAACAACGAAATTTACAACAATGAACACTACAACAACTAACATTACAACAACGAACACCACAATAACGATCACTACAACAACAAACACTACAACAACGAACGCTACAACAACGAACACCACAACAACGAACACCACAACAACGAATATTAGAACAACGAACACTACAACAACGAAGGTTATAAGAATAAACTCCACAACAACGGACATTACAACAAGGAACACTACAACAACGAACACTACAACAACATACACTACAACAACGAACACTACAACAACAAACACTACAACAACGAACATTACAACAATGAACACCACAACAACGAACACAACAACAAAAACGAACACCATAACAACGAACACCATAACAACGAACACTACAACAACGAACTTTACAATCACGAACACCACAACAACGAACATTACGACAACGAACATCATAAAAACGACCATTACAACAACGAACACCACAACAACGAACACTACACTAATTAACACTACAACAACGAACACTACAACAACGAACACCTCAACAACGAACACTACAAAACCGAACATCTCAACAACGAACACCACAACAACGAACACTACAACAACGAACACTACAACAACGAAGGGTATAAGAATAAACTCCACAACAACGGACATTACAACTAGGAATACTACAACAACGAACACTACAACAACTTACACTACAACAACGATCACTACAACAACAAACACTACAACAATGAACGCTACAACAACGAACACCACAACAACGAACATTAGAACAACGAACACTACAACAACGATCACTACAACAACAAATACTACAACAACGAACGCTACAACAACGAACACCACAACAACGAACATTAGAACAACGAACACTACAACAACGAAGGTTATAAGATTAAACTCCACAACAACGGACATTACAACAAGGAACACTACAACATCGAACACTACAACAACATACACTACAACAACGAACACTACAACAACAAACACTACAACAACGAACACAACAACAACGAACACCACAACAATGAACATCTCAACAACGAACACTACAGCAACTAACACAACATCAATGAACACTACAACAACGAACATTACAACGACGAACACTACAACAACGAACACTTCAACAACGAACACCACAAAAACGAACACTTAAACAATGAACACTACAACAACGAACACTTCAACAACGAATACTACAACAACGAACACCACAACAACGAACACCACAATAACGAACATCTCAAGAACGAACATCACAACAACGAACACATCAACAACGAACATCTCAACAACGAACAACTCAACAACGAACATCTCAACAACAAACACCACAACAACAAATATCTCAACAACGAACATCTCAACAACGTACCTCTCAAAAACGAACACTACAACAACGAACACCACAACAACGAACATCACAACAACGAACACCACATCAACGAACATCTCAACAACGAACATCTCAACAACGAACGTCTAAACAACGAACAATTCTACAACGAACAATACAACAACAAACAACTCAACAACGAACAATACAACAATGAACACTACAACAACGAACACTACAACAACGAACACTACAAAAACGAACACTACAACAACGAACACTACAATAACGAACACTACAACAACAAACACTACAACAACGAACGCCACATCACCGAACACCACAACAACGAACATCTCAACAACGAACATCTCAACAACGAACATCTCAACAACGAACACTACAACAACGTACACCACAACAACGAACATCACAACCACGAACACCACAACAACGAACATCAACCCAACGAACACCAAAACAACGAACACCACATCAACGAACATCTCAACAACGAACATCTCAACAACGAACACCACATCAACGAACATCTCAACAACAAACAACTCAACAACGAACAATACAACAATGAACACTACAACAACGAACACTACAATAACGAACACTACAACAACAAATACTACAACAACGAACACCACATCACCGAACACCACAACAACGAACATCTCAACAACGAACATCTCAACAACGAACATCTCAACAACAAACACCACAACAACGAACTTTACAACAACGAACATCTCAACAACGAACATCTCAACAACGAACATCTCAAAAACGAACACGACAACAACGAACACCACAACAACGAACTCACAACAACGAACACCACAACAACGAACATCTCAACAACGAACATCTCAACAACGAACATCTCAACAACGAACGTCTCAACAACGAACATCTCATCAACGAACAGTACAACAATGAACACTACAACAACGAACACCACAACAACGAACACTACAACAAAGAACACCACAACAACGAACTCCACAACAACGAACTTTAGAACCACGAACACTACAACAACGAACTTTACAACCACGAACACCACAACAACGAACATTACAACAACGAACATCATAAAAACGACCATTACAACAACGAACACCACAACAACGACCTCACAACAACGAACACCACAACAACGAACATCTCAACAACGAACATCTCAACAACGAACGTCTCAACAACGAACATCTCATCAACGAACAGTACAACAATGAACACTACAACAACGAACACCACAACAACGATCACTACAACAAAGAACACCACAACAACGAACTCCACAACAACGAACTTTACAACCACGAACACCACAACAACGAACTTTACAACCACGAACACCACAACAACGAACACTACAACAACGAACACTACAACGACGAACACTACAACAACGAACACTTCAACAACGAACACCACAAAAACGAACACTAAAACAACGAACACTACAACAACGAACACTTCAACAACGAATACTACAACAACGAACACCACAGCAACGAACACCACAATAACGAACATCTCAAGAACGAACATCACAACAACGAACACATCAACAACGAACACCGCAACAACGAACACTACAAAACGAACACCACAACAATGAACACCACAACAACAAACACCATAACAAAGAACACTACAACAACGAACACTACAACAACGAACATCTCAACAACGAATACCACAACAACGAACACTACAACAAAGAACACTACAACAACGAACACTACAACAACGAACATCTCAATAACGAACACCACAACAACGAACTCTACAACAACGAACATCTCAAAACGAACACCACAATAACGCACACCACAACAACGCACACTAAAACAACAAACACTACAACAATGAACACTACAATAACGAACACTACAACAACGAACACTACAACAACGAACACTACAACAACGAACACCACATCAACGAACACCATAACAACGAACATCTTAACAACGAACATCTCAACAACGAACACTACAACAATGAACACTACAACAACGAACACCACAACAACGAACATCTCAACAACGAACACTATAACAACTAACACCACAAGAACGACCATCACAACAACGAACATCTCAAC
Organism: Procambarus clarkii; assembly: GCF_040958095.1. Lineage (NCBI taxonomy): Eukaryota > Metazoa > Arthropoda > Malacostraca > Decapoda > Cambaridae > Procambarus > Procambarus clarkii. Next base: position 2,309,663 of record NC_091182.1, on the reverse strand, counting down.
AACGAACATCTCAACAACGAACACTACAACAACGAACACCACATCACTGAACACCACAACAACGAACATCTCAACAACGAACATTCCAACAACGAACATTTCAACAACGAACACTACAACAACGAACACCACAACAACGAACATCACAACCACGAACACCACAACAACGAACATCAACCCAACCAACACCACAACAACGAACATCTCAACAACGAACATCTCAACAACGAACGTCTCAACAACGAACATCTCAACAACAAACACCACAACAACGAACTTTACAACAACGAACATCTCAACAACGAACACCACAACGACGAACACTACAACAACGAACACTTCAACAACGAACACCACAAAAATGAGCACTAAAACAACGAACACTACAACAACGAACACTACAACAACGAACACTACAACAACGAACACCACAACAACGAACATCTAAACAACGAACACTGCAACAACGAACACCACAACAACGAACATCTCAACAACGAACACTACAACAACGAACACTACAACAACGAACACTACAAAAACGAACACTACAACAACGAACACTACAATAACGAACACCACAACAACGAACACCACAAAAATGAGCACTAAAACAACGAACACTACAACAACGAACACTACAACAACGAACACCACAACAGCGAACACCACAACAACGAACGTCTCAACAACGAACATCTCATCAACGAACAGTACAACAATGAACACTACAACAACGAGCACCACAGCAACGAACACTACATCAACGAACACCACAACAACGAACTCCACAACAACGAACTTTACAATCACGAACACCACAACAACGAACATTACAACAACGAACATCATAAAAACGACCATTACAATAACGAACACCACAACAACGAACACTACACTAATTAACACTACAACAACGAACATTACAACAATGAACACTACCACAACGAAGAAAACAACAACGAACACTTCAACAACGAACACTACAACAACGAACACCACAACAACGAACACCACAACAACAAACACTACAGCAACGAACACCACAACAACGAAATTTACAACAATGAACACTACAACAAATAACATTACAACAACGAACACCACAATAACGATCACTACAACAACAAACACTACAACAACGAACGCTACAACAACGAACACCACAACAACGAACATTAGAACAACGAACACTACAACAACGAAGGTTATAAGAATAAACTCCACAACAACGGACATTACAACAACATACACTACAACAACGAACACTGCAACAACAAACACTACAACAACGAACATTAAAACAATGAACACCACAACAACGAACACAACAACAACAACGAACACTATAACAACGAACACCATAACAACGAACACTGCAACAACGAACACTACAACAACAAACACCAAAACAACGAACACTTCAACAACGAACACCACAACAACGAACACCACAACAACGAACACCACAACGACGAACACTACAACAACGAACACTTCAACAACGAACACCACAAAAATGAGCACTAAAACAACGAACACTGCAACAACGTACACTACAACAACGAACACTACAACAACGAACACCACAACAACGAACATCTCAACAACGAACACTGCAACAATGAACACTACAAAAACGAACACTACAACAACGAACACTACAATAACGAACACTACAACAACAAACACTACAACAACGAACACCACATCACCGAACACCACAACAACGAACATCTCAACAACGAACATCTCAACAACGAACATCTCAACAACGAACACCACAACAACGAACATCAACCCAACGAACACCACAACAACGAACATCTCAACAACGAACATCCCAACAACGAACATCTCAACAACGAACATCTCAACAACAAACACCACAACACCGAACATTACAACAACGAACATCTCAACAACGAACATCTCAAAAACGAACACGACAACAACGAACACCACAACAACGAACTCACAACAACGAACACCACAACAACGAACATCTCAACAACGAACATCTCAACAACGAACGTCTCAACAACGAACATCTCATCAACGAACAGTACAACAATGAACACTACAACAACGAACACCACAACAACGAACACTACAACAAAGAACACCACAACAACGCACTCCACAACAACGAACTTTACAACCACGAACACCAAAACAACGAACATTACAACAACGAACATCATAAAAACGACCATTACAACAACGAACACCACAACAACGAACTCACAACAACGAACACCACAACAACGAACATCTCAACAACGAACATCTCAACAACGAACGTCTCAACAACGAACATCTCATCAACGAACAGTACAACAATGAACACTACAACAACGAACACCACAACAACGAACACTACAACAAAGAACACCACAACAACGAACTCCACAACAACGAACTTTACAACAACGAACACCACAACATCGAACATTACAACAACGAACATCATAAAAAGGACAATTACAACAACGAACACCAGAACAACGAACACTACACTAATTAACACTACAACAAAGAACATTACAACAATGAACACAACAACAACGAAGAAAACAAAAACGAACACTTCAACAACAAACACTACAACAACGAACACCACAACAACGAACACCACAACAACAAACACTACAGCAACGAACACCACAACAACGAAATTTACAACAACGAAATTTACAACAATGAACACTACAACAACTAACATTACAACAACGAACAACACAATAACGATCACTACAACAACAAACACTACAACAACGAACGCTACAACAACGAACACCACAACAACGAACATTAGAACAACGAACACTACAACAACGAAGGTTATAAGAATAAACTCCACAACAACGGACATTACAACAAGGAACACTACAACAACGAACACTACAACAACATACACTACAACAACGAACACTACAACAACAAACACTACAACAACGAACATTACAACAATGAACACAACAACAACGAATACAACAACAACAACGAACACCATAACAACGAACTTCATAACAACGAACACTACAACAACGAACACTACAACAACAAACACTAAAACAACGAACACTTCAACAACGAACACCACAACAACGAACACCACAACAATGAACATTTCAACAACATACACTACAACAACGAACACAACAACAACGAACACTACAACAACGAACACTACATCGACGAACACTACAACAACGAACACTTCAACAACGAACACCACAAAAACGAACACTAAAACAACGAACACTACAACAACGAACACTTCAACAACGAATACTACAACAACGAACACCACAACAACGAACACCACAATAACGAACATCTCAAGAACGAACATCACAACAACGAACACATCAACAACGAACACCACAACAACGAACACTACAAAACAAACACCACAACAATGAACACCACAACAACGACTACCACAAAAACGAATACTGCAATCAACGAACACTACAGCAACGAACATCACAACAACGAACACCACAACCTCGAACAAAACAACAACAACGAACACCATAACAACAAACACCATAACAAAGAACACTACAACAACGAACACCACAACAACGAACATCTCAACAACGAACACAACAACAACGAACACTACAACAACGAACACTACAACAACGAACACCACAACAACGAACATCTCAACAACGAACACTGCAACAACGAACACCACAACAACGAACATATCAACAACGAACACTACAACAACGAACACTACAACAACGAACACTACAAAAACGAACACTACAACAACGAACACTACAATAACGAAACACCACAACAACGAACACCACAAAATTGAGCACTAAAACAACGAACACTACAACACCGAACACTACAACAACGAACACCACAACAACGAACACAACAACAACGAAAGTCTCAACAACAAACATCTCATCAACGAACAGTACAACAATGAGCACTACAACAACGAGCACCACAACTACGAACTGCACAACAACGAACTTTACAATCACGAACACCACAACAACGAACATTACAACAACGAACATCATAAAAACGACCATTACAACAACGAACACCACAACAACGAACACTACACTAATTAACACTACAACAACGAACATTACAACAATGAACACTACAACAACGAAGAAAACAACAACGAACACTTCAACAACGAACACCTCAACAACGAACACCACAACAACAAACACTACAGCAACGAACACCACAACAACGAAATTTACAACAATGAACACTACAATAACTAACATTACAACAACGAACACCACAATAACGATCACTACAACAACAAACACTACAACAACGAACGCTACAACAACGAACACCACAACAACGAACATTAGAACAACGAACACTACAACAACGAAGGTTATAAGAATAAACTCCACAACAACGGACATTACAACAAGGAACACTACAACAACGAACACTAAAACAACATACACTACAACAACGAACACTACAACAACAAACACTACAACAACGAACATTAAAACAATGAACATCACAACAACGAACACAACAACAACAACGAACACTATAACAACAACACCATAACAACGAACACTACAACAACGAACACTACAACAACAAACACCATAACAACGAACACTTCAACAACGAACACCACAACAACGAACATCTCAACAACGAACACTGCAACAACGAACACCACAACAACGAACATCTCAACAACGAACACAACAACAACGAACACTACAACAACGAACACTACAAAAACGAACACTACAACAACGAACACTACAATAACGAACACTACAACATCAAACACTACAACAACGAACACCACATCACCGAACACCACAACAACGAACATCTCAACAACGAACATCTCAACAACGAACATCTCAACAACGAACACTACAACAACGAACATCTCAACAACGAACACTGCAACAACGAACACCACAACAACGAACATCTCAACAACGAACACTACAACTACGAACACTACAACAAGGAACACTACAAAAATGAACACTACAACAACGAACACTACAATAACGAACACTACAACAACAAACACTACAACAACGAACACCACATCACCGAACACCACAACAACGAACATCTCAACAACGAACATCTCAACAACTACCATCTCAACAACGAACACTACAACAATGAACATCACAACGACGAACACTACAACAACGAACACTTCAACAACTAACACCACAAAAATGAGCACTAAAACAACGAACACTACAACAACGTACACTACAACAACGAACACTACAACAACGAATACCACAACAACGAACATCTCAACAACGAACACTACAACAAGGAACACTACAACAACGAACACTACAAAAACGAACACTACAACAACGAACACTACAATAACGAACACTACAACAACAAACACTACAACAACGAACACCACATCACAGAACACCACAACAACGAACATCTCAACAACGAACATCTCAACAACGAACATCTCAACAACGATCATCACAACCACGAACACCACAACAACGAACATCAACCCAACGAACACCACAACAACGAACATCTCAACAACGAACATCTCAACAACAAACATCTCAACAACGAACATCTCAACAACAAACACCACAACAACGAACTTTACAACAACGAACATCTCAACAACGAACATCTCAACAACGAACATCTCAAAAACGAACACGACAACAACGAACACCACAACAACGAACTCACAACAACGAACACCACAACAACGAACATCTCAACAACGAACATCTCAACAACGAACGTCTCAACAACGAACATCTCATCAACGAATAGTACAACAATGAACACTACAACAACGAACACCACAACATCGAACACTACAACAAAGAACACCAAAACAACGAACTCCACAACAACGAACTTTACAAAAACGAACACCACAACAACGAACATTACAACAACGAACATCATAAAAACGACCATTACAACAACGAACACCACAACAACGAACTCACAACAACGAACACCACAACAACGAACATCTCAACAACGAACGTCTCAACAACGAACATCTCATCAACGAACAGTACAACAACGAACAATGACAACAACGAACATTAGAACAACGAACACTACAACAACGAAGGTTATAAGAATAAACTCCACAACAACGGACATTACAACAACATACACTACAACAACGAACACTACAACAACAAACACTACAACAACGAACATTAAAATAATGAACACCACAACAACGAACACAACAACAACAACGAACACTATAACAACGAACACCATAACAACGAACACTGTAACAACGAACACTACAACAACAAACACCAAAACAACGAACACTTCAACAACGAACACCACAACAACGAACACCACAACAACGAACACCACAACAACGAACACTACAACAATGAACACTTCAACAACGAACACCACAAAAATGAGCACTAAAACAACGAACACTGCAACAACGTACACTACAACAACGAACACTACAACAACGAACACCACAACAACGAACATCTCAACAACGAACACTGCAACAACGAACACTACAAAAACGAACACTACAACAACGAACACTACAATAACGAACACTACAACAACAAACACTACAACAACGAACACCACATCACCGAACACCACAACAACGAACATCTCAACAACGAACATCTCAACAACGAACATCTCAACAACGAACACCACAACAACGAACATCAACCCAACGAACACCACAACAACGAACATCTCAACAACGAACATCCCAACAACGAACATCTCAACAACGAACATCTCAACAAAAAACACCACAACACCGAACATTACAACAACGAATATCTCAACAACAAACACCTACAACACCGAACATTACAACAACGAACACCACAACAACGAACTCACAACAACGAACACCACAACAACGAACATCTCAACAACGAACATCTCAACAACGAACGTCTCAACAACGAACATCTCATCAACGAACAGTACAACAATGAACACTACAACAACGAACACCACAACAAAGAACACTACAACAAAGAACACCACAACAACGCACTCCACAACAACGAACTTTACAACCACGAACACCAAAACAACGAACATTACAACAACGAACATCATAAAAACGACCATTACAACAACGAACACCACAACAACGAACTCACAACAACGAACACCACAACAACGAACATCTCAACAACGAACATCTCAACAACGAACGTCTCAACAACGAACATCTCATCAACGAACAGTACAACAATGAACACTACAACAACGAACACCACAACAACGAACACTACAACAAAGAACACCACAACAACGAATTCCACAACAACGAACTTTACAACAACGAACACCACAACATCGAACATTGCAACAACGAACATCATAAAAAGGACAATTACAACAACGAACACCACAACAACGAACACTACACTAATTAACACTACAACAAAGAACATTACAACAATGAACACAACAACAACGAAGAAAACAAAAACGAACACTTCAACAACAAACACTACAACAACGAACACCACAACAACGAACACCACAACAACAAACACTACAGCAACGAACACCACAACAACGAAATTTACAACAATGAACACTACAACAACTAACATTACAACAACGAACAACACAATAACGATCACTACAACAACAAACACTACAACAACGAACGCTACAACAACGAACACCACAACAACGAACATTAGAACAACGAACACTACAACAACGAAGGTTATAAGAATAAACTCCACAACAACGGACATTACAACAAGGAACACTACAACAACGAACACTACAACAACATACACTACAACAACGAACACTACAACAACAAACACTACAACAACGAACATTACAACAATGAACACAACAACAACGAATACAACAACAACAACGAACACCATAACAACGAACTTCATAACAACGAACACTACAACAACGAACACTACAACAACAAACACTAAAACAACGAACACTTCAACAACGAACACCACAACAACGAACACCACAACAATGAACATCTCAACAACATACACTACAACAACGAACACAACAAAAAACGAACACTACAACAACGAACACTACATCGACGAACACTACAACAACGAACACTTCAACAACGAACACCACAAAAACGAACACTAAAACAACGAACACTACAACAACGAACACTTCAACAACGAATACTACAACAACGAACACCACAACAACGAACACCACAATAACGAACATCTCAAGAACGAACATCACAACAACGAACACATCAACAACGAACACAACAACAACGAACACTACAAAACAAACACCACAACAATGAACACCACAACAACGACTACCACAAAAACGAATACTGCAACAACGAACACTACAGCAACGAACATCACAACAACGAACACCACAACCTCGAACAAAACAACAACAACGAACACCATAACAACAAACACCATAACAAAGAACACTACAACAACGAACACCACAACAACGAACATCTCAACAACGAACACAACAACAACGAACACTACAACAACGAACACTACAACAACGAACACCACAACAACGAACATCTCAACAACGAACACTGCAACAACGAACACCACAACAACGAACATATCAACAACGAACACTACAACAACGAACACTACAACAACGAACACTACAAAAACGAACACTACAACAACGAACACTACAATAACGAACACCACAACAACGAACACCACAAAAATGAGCACTAAAACAACGAACACTACAACACCGAACACTACAACAACGAACACCACAACAACGAACACGACAACAACGAACGTCTCAACAACAAACATCTCATCAACGAACAGTACAACAATGAGCACTACAACAACGAGCACCACAACTACGAACTGCACAACAACGAACTTTACAATCACGAACACCACAACAACGAACATTACAACAACGAACATCATAAAAACGACCATTACAACAACGAACACCACAACAACGAACACTACACTAATTAACACTACAACAACGAACATTACAACAATGAACACTACAACAACGAAGAAAACAACAACGAAATTTACAACAATGAACACTACAATAACTAACATTACAACAACGAACACCACAATAACGATCACTACAACAACAAACACTACAACAACGAACACCTCAACAACGAACACCACAACAACAAACACTACAGCAACGAACACCACAACAACGAAATTTACAACAATGAACACTACAATAACTAACATTACAACAACGAACACCACAATAACGATCACTACAACAACAAACACTACAACAACGAACGCTACAACAACGAACACCACAACAACGAACATTAGAACAACGAACACTACAACAACGAAGGTTATAAGAATAAACTCCACAACAACGGACATTACAACAAGGAACACTACAACAACGAACACTAAAACAACATACACTACAACAACGAACACTACAACAACAAACACTACAACAACGAACATTAAAACAAAGAACATCACAACAACGAACACAACAACAACAACGAACACTATAACAACAAACACCATAACAACGAACACTACAACAACGAACACTACAACAACAAACACCAAAACAACGAACACTTCAACAACGAACACCACAACAACGAACATCTCAACAACGAACACTGCAACAACGAACACCACAACAACGAACATCTCAACAACGAACACAACAACAACGAACACTACAACAACGAACACTACAAAAACGAACACTACAACAACGAACTCTACAATAACGAACACTACAACAACAAACACTACAACAACGAACACCACATCACCGAACACCACAACAACGAACATCTCAACAACGAACATCTCAACAACGACCATCTCAACAACGAACACTACAACAACGAACATCACAACGACGAACACTACAACAATGAACACTTCAACAACTAACACCACAAAAATGAGCACTAAAACAACGAACACTACAACAACGTACACTACAACAACGAACACTACAAAAACGAACACCACAACAACGAACATCTCAACAACGAACACTGCAACAACGAACACCACAACAACGAACATCTCAACAACGAACACTACAACAAGGAACACTACAACAACGAACACTACAAAAACGAACACTACAACAACGAACACTACAATAACGAACACTACAACAACAAACACTACAACAACGAACACCACATCACCGAACATCACAACAACGAACATCTCAACAACGAACATCTCAACAACGACCATCTCAACAACGAACACTACAACAACGAACATCACAACGACGAACACTACAACAATGAACACTTCAACAACTAACACCACAAAAATGAGCACTAAAACAACGAACACTACAACAACGAACACTACAAAAACGAACACTACAACAACGAACACTACAATAACGAACACTACAAAAACGAACACTACAACAAGGAACACTACAACAACGAACACTACAAAAACGAACACTACAACAACGAACACTACAATAACGAACACTACAACAACAAACACTACAACAACGAACACCACATCACAGAACACCACAACAACGAACATCTCAACAACGAACATCTCAACAACGAACATCTCAACAACGATCATCACAACCACGAACACCACAACAACGAACATCAACCCAACGAACACCACAACAACGAACATCTCAACAACGAACATCTCAACAACAAACATCTCAACAACGAACATCTCAACAACAAACACCACAACAACGAACTTTACAACAACGAACATCTCAACAACGAACATCTCAACAACGAACATCTCAAAAACGAACACGACAACAACGAACACCACAACAACGAACTCACAACAACGAACACCACAACAACGAACATCTCAACAACGAACATCTCAACAACGAACGTCTCAACAACGAACATCTCATCAACGAATAGTACAACAATGAACACTACAACAACGAACACCACAACATCGAACACTACAACAAAGAACACCAAAACAACGAACTCCACAACAACGAACTTTACAACCACGAACACCACAACAACGAACATTACAACAACGAACATCATAAAAACGACCATTACAACAACGAACACCACAACAACGAACTCACAACAACGAACACCACAACAACGAACTCACAACAACGAACACCACAACAACGAACATCTCAACAACGAACATCTCAACAACGAACGTCTCAACAACGAACATCTCATCAACGAATAGTACAACAATGAACACTACAACAACGAACACCACAACATCGAACACTACAACAAAGAACACCAAAACAACGAACTCCACAACAACGAACTTTACAACCACGAACACCACAACAACGAACATTACAACAACGAACATCATAAAAACGACCATTACAACAACGAACACCACAACAACGAACTCACAACAACGAACACCACAACAACGAACATCTCAACAACGAACGTCTCAACAACGAACGTCTCAACAACGAACATCTCATCAACGAACAGTACAACAACGAACAACGACAACAACGAACATTAGAACAACGAACACTACAACAACGAAGGTTATTAGAATAAACTCCACAACAACGGACATTACAACAACATACACTACAACAACGAACACTACAACTACAAACACTACAACAACGAACATTAAAACAATGAACACCACAACAACGAACACAACAACAACAACGAACACTATAACAACGAACACCATAACAACGAACACTGCAACAACGAACACTACAACAACAAACACCAAAACAACGAACACTTCAACAACGAACACCACAACAACGAACACCACAACAACGAACACCACAACGACGAACACTACAACAACGAACACTTCAACAACGAACACCACAAAAATGAGCACTAAAACAACGAACACTGCAACAACGTACACTACAACAACGAACACTACAACAACGAACACCACAACAACGAACATCTCAACAACGAACACTGCAACAACGAACACTACAAAAACGAACACTACAACAACGAACACTACAATAACGAACACTACAACAACAAACACTACAACAACGAACACCACATCACCGAACACCACAACAACGAACATCTCAACAACGAACATCTCAACAACGAACATCTCAACAACGAACACCACAACAACGAACATCAACCCAACGAACACCACAACAACGAACATCTCAACAACGAACATCCCAAAAACGAACATCTCAACAACGAACATCTCAACAACAAACACCACAACACCGAACATTACAACAACGAACATCTCAACAACGAACATCTCAAAAACGAACACGACAACAACGAACACCACAACAACGAACTCACAACAACGAACACCACAACAACGAACATCTCAACAACGAACATCTCAACAACGAACGTCTCAACAACGAACATCTCATCAACGAATAGTACAACAATGAACACTACAACAACGAACACCACAACATCGAACACTACAACAAAGAACACCAAAACAACGAACTCCACAACAACGAACTTTACAACCACGAACACCACAACAACGAACATTACAACAACGAACATCATAAAAACGACCATTACAACAACGAACACCACAACAACGAACTCACAACAACGAACACCACAACAACGAACATCTCAACAACGAACATCTCAACAACGAACGTCTCAACAACGAACATCTCTTCAACGAACAGTACAACAACGAACAACGACAACAACGAACATTAGAGCAACGAACACTACAACAACGAAGGTTATAAGAATAAACTCCACAACAACGGACATTACAACAACATACACTACAACAACGAACACTACAACAACAAACACTACAACAACGAACATTAAAACAATGAACACCACAACAACGAACACAACAACAACAACGAACACTATAACAACGAACACCATAACAACGAACACTGCAACAACGAACACTACAACAGCAAACACCAAAACAACGAACACTTCAACAACGAACACCACAACAACGAACACCACAACAACGAACACCACAACGACGAACACTACAACAACGAACACTTCAACAACGAACACCACAAAAATGAGCACTAAAACAACGAACACTGCAACAACGTACACTACAACAACGAACACTACAACAACGAACACCACAACAACGAACATCTCAACAACGAACACTGCAACAACGAACACTACAAAAACGAACACTACAACAACGAACACTACAATAACGAACACTACAACAACAAACACTACAACAACGAACACCACATCACCGAACACCACAACAACGAACATCTCAACAACGAACATCTCAACAACGAACATCTCAACAACGAACACCACAACAACGAACATCAACCCAACGAACAACACAACAACGAACATCTCAACAACGAACATCCCAACAACGAACATCTCAACAACGAACATCTCAACAACAAACACCACAACACCGAACATTACAACAACGAACATCTCAACAACGAACGTCTCAACAACGAACATCTCATCAACGAACAGTACAACAATGAACACTACAACAACGAACACCACAACAACGAACACTACAACAAAGAACACCACAACAACGCACTCCACAACAACGAACTTTACAACCACGAACACCAAAACAACGAACATTACAACAACGAACATCATAAAAACGACCATTACAACAACGAACACCACAACAACGAACTCACAACAACGAACACCACAACAACGAACATCTCAACAACGAACATCTCAAAAACGAACGTCTCAACAACGAACATCTCATCAACAAACAGTACAACAATGAACACTACAACAACGAACACCACAACAACGAACACTACAACAAAGAACACCACAACATCGAACATTACAACAACGAACATCATAAAAAGGACAATTACAACAACGAACACCACAACAACGAACACTACACTAATTAACACTACAACAAGGAACATTACAACAATGAACACAACAACAACGAAGAAAACAAAAACGAACACTTCAACAACAAACACTACAACAACGAACACCACAACAACGAACACCACAACAACAAACACTACAGCAACGAACACCACAACAACGAAATTTACAACAATGAACACTACAACAACTAACATTACAAAAACGAACAACACAATAACGATCACTACAACAACAAACACTACAACAACGAACGCTACAACAACGAACACCACAACAACGAACATTAGAACAACGAACACTACAACAACGAAGGTTATAAGAATAAACTCCACAACAACGGACATTACAACAAGGAACACTACAACAACGAACACTACAACAACATACACTACAACAACGAACACTACAACAACAAACACTACAACAACGAACATTACAACAATGAACACAACAACAACGAATACAACAACAACAACGAACACCATAACAACGAACTTCATAACAAAGAACACTACAACAACGAACACTACAACAACAAACACTAAAACAACGAACACTTCAACAACGAACACCACAACAACGAACACCACAACAATGAACATCTCAACAACATACACTACAACAACGAACACAACAAAAAACGAACACTACAACAACGAACACTACATCGACGAACACTACAACAACGAACACTTCAACAACGAACACCACAAAAACGAACACTAAAACAACGAACACTACAACAACGAACACTTCAACAACGAATACTACAACAACGAACACCACAACAACGAACACCACAATAACGAACATCTCAAGAACGAACATCACAACAACGAACACATCAACAACGAACACAACAACAACGAACACTACAAAACAAACACCACAACAATGAACACCACAACAACGACTACCACAAAAACGAATACTGCAACAACGAACACTACAGCAACGAACATCACAACAACGAACACCACAACCTCGAACAAAACAACAACAACGAACACCATAACAACAAACACCATAACAAAGAACACTACAACAACGAACACCACAACAACGAACATCTCAACAACGAACACAACAACAACGAACACTACAACAACGAACACTACAACAACGAACACCACAACAACGAACATCTCAACAACGAACACTGCAACAACGAACACCACAACAACGAACATATCAACAACGAACACTACAACAACGAACACTACAACAACGAACACTACAAAAACGAACACTACAACAACGAACACTACAATAACGAACACCACAACAACGAACACCACAAAAATGAGCACTAAAACAACGAACACTACAACACCGAACACTACAACAACGAACACCACAACAACGAACACAACAACAACGAACGTCTCAACAACAAACATCTCATCAACGAACAGTACAACAATGAGCACTACAACAACGAGCACCACAACTACGAACTGCACAACAACGAACTTTACAATCACGAACACCACAACAACGAACATTACAACAACGAACATCATAAAAACGACCATTACAACAACGAACACCACAACAACGAACACTACACTAATTAACACTACAACAACGAACATTACAACAATGAACACTACAACAACGAAGAAAACAACAACGAACACTTCAACAACGAACACTACAACAACGAACACCTCAACAACGAACACCACAACAACAAACACTACAGCAACGAACACCACAACAACGAAATTTACAACAATGAACACTACAATAACTAACATTACAACAACGAACACCACAATAACGATCACTACAACAACAAACACTACAACAACGAACGCTACAACAACGAACACCACAACAACGAACATTAGAACAACGAACACTACAACAACGAAGGTTATAAGAATAAACTCCACAACAACGGACATTACAACAAGGAACAGTACAACAACGAACACTAAAACAACATACACTACAACAACGAACACTACAACAACAAACACTACAACAACGAACATTAAAACAATGAACATCACAACAACGAACACAACAACAACAACGAACACTATAACAACAAACACCATAACAACGAACACTACAACAACGAACACTACAACAACAAACACCAAAACAACGAACACTTCAACAACGAACACCACAACAACGAACATCTCAACAACGAACACTGCAACAACGAACACCACAACAACGAACATCTCAACAACGAACACTACAACAACGAACACTACAACAACGAGCACTACAAAAACGAACACTACAACAACGAACACTACAATAACGAACACTACAACAACAAACACTACAACAACGAACACCACATCACCGAACACCACAACAACGAACATCTCAACAACGAACATCTCAACAACGAACATCTCAACAACGAACACTACAACAACGAACATCTCAACAACGAACACTGCAACAACGAACACCACAACAACGAACATCTCAACAACGAACACTACAACAACGAACACTACAACAACGAACACTACAAAAACGAACACTACAACAACGAACACTACAATAACGAACACTACAACAACAAACACTACAACAACGAACACCACATCACCGAACACCACAACAACGAACATCTCAACAACGAACATCTCAACAACGACCATCTCAACAACGAACACTACAACAACGAACATCACAACGACGAACACTACAACAACGAACACTTCAACAACTAACACCACAAAAATGAGCACTAAAACAAAGAACACTACAACAACGTACACTACAACAACGAACACTACAACAACGAACACTACAACAACGAACATCTCAACAACGAACACTGCAACAACGAACACCACAACAACGAACATCTCAACAACGAACACTACAACAACGAACACTACAACAACGAACACTACAAAAACGAACACTACTACAACGAACACTACAATAACGAACACTACAACAACAAACACTACAACAACGAACACCACATCACAGAACACCACAACAACGAACATCTCAACAACGAACATCTCAACAACGAACATCTCAACAACGATCATCACAACCACGAACACCACAACAACGAACATCAACCCAACGAACACCACAACAACGAACATCTCAACAACGAACATCTCAACAACAAACATCTCAACAACGAACATCTCAACAACAAACACCACAACAACGAACTTTACAACAACGAACATCTCAACAACGAGCATCTCAACAACGAACATCTCAAAAACGAACACGACAACAACGAACACCACAACAACGAACTCACAACAACGAACACCACAACAACGAACATCTCAACAACGAACATCTCAACAACGAACGTCTCAACAACGAACATCTCAACAACGAACATCTCAACAACGAACGTCTCAACAACGAACATCTCATCAACGAATAGTACAACAATGAACACTACAACAACGAACACCACAACATCGAACACTACAACAAAGAACACCAAAACAACGAACACTACAACAACGAACACTACAACAACGAACACTACAACAACGAACATCTCAACAACGAACACCACAACAACGAACACTACAACAACGAACATCTCAAAACGAACACCACAACAACGCACACCACAACAACGCACACTAAAACAACGAACACTACAACAATAAACACTACAACAACGAACACTACAACAACGAACACTACAAAAACGAACATCTCAACAACGAACACCACAACAACGCACACCACAACAACGCACACTAAAACAACGAACACTACAACAATGAACACTACAACAACGAACACTACAACAACAAACACTACAACAACGAACACCACATCAACGAACACCATAACAACGAACATCTTAACAACGAACATCTCAACAACGAACACTACAACAATGAACACTACAACAACGAACACCACAACAACGAACATCTCAACAACGAACACTATAACAACTAACACCACAAGAACGACCATCACAACAACGAACATCTCAACAACGAACACTACAACAAAGAACACCACATCACTGAACACCACAACATCTCAACGAACGAACATCTCAACAACGAACTACTCAACAACGAACATCTCAACAACGAACACTACAACAACGAACACCACAACAACAAACATCACAACCACGAACACCACAACAACGAACATCAACCCAACGAACACCACAACAACGAACATCTCAACAACGAACATCTCAACAACGAACAACTCAACAACGAACATCTCAACAACAAACACCACAACAACGAACTTTACAACAACGAATATCTCAACAACGAACATCTCAACAACGAACCTCTCAAAAACGAACACTACAACAACGAACACCACAACAACGAACATCACAACAACGAACACCACATCAACGAACATCTCAACAACGAACATCTCAACAACGAACGTCTCAACAACGAACATCTCATCAACGAACAGTACAACAATGAACACTACAACAACGAACACCACAACAACGAACACTACAACAAAGAACACCACAACAACGAACTCCAGAACAACGAACTTTACAACCACGAACACCACAACAACGAACATTACAACAACGAACATCATAAAAACGACCATTACAACAACGAACACCACAACAACTAACACTACACTAATTAACACTACAACAACGAACATTACAACAATAAACACAACAACAACGAAGAAAACAACAACGAACACTTCAACAACGAACACTACAACAACGAACACCACAACAACGAACATCACAACAACAAACACTACAGCAACGAACACCACAACAACGAAATTTACAACAATGAACACTACAACAACTAACATTACAACAACGAACACCACAATAACGATCACTACAACAACAAACACTACAACAACGAACGCTACAACAACGAACACCACAACAACGAACATTAGAACAACGAACACTACAACAACGAAGGTTATAAGAATAAACTCCACAACAACGGACATTACAACAAGGAACACTACAACAACGAACACTACAACAACAAACACTACAACAACGAACACTACAACAACAAACACTACAAGATCGAACATACAACAATGAACACAACAACAACAACGAACACCATAACAACGAACACCATAACAACGAACACTACAACAACGAACACTACAACAACAAACACCAAAACAACGAACACTTCAACAACGAACATTTTAGCAACGAACACTACAACAACGAACACTACAACAATGAACACTACAACAACGAACACTACAACGACGAACACTACAACAACGAACACTTCAACAACGAACACCACAAAAACGAACACTAAAAAAACGAACACTACAACAACGAACACTTCAACAACGAATACTACAACAACGAACACCACAACAACGAACACCACAATAACGAACATCTCAAGAACGATTATCACAACAACGAACACCACAACAACGAACACTACAAAACGAACACCACAACAATGAACACCACAACAACGAACACCACAAAAACGAATACTGCAACAACGAACACTACTGCAACGAACATCACAACAACGAACACCACAACCTCGAACAAAGCAACAACAACGAACACCACAACAACGAACACTACAACAACGAACACTACAACAACGAACACTACAACAACGAACACTACAACAACGAACATCTCAACAACGAACACCACAACAACGAACACTACAACAACGAACATCTCAAAACGAACACCACAACAACGCACACCACAACAACGCACACTAAAACAACGAACACTACAACAATAAACACTACAACAACGAACACTACAACAACGAACACTACAAAAACGAACATCTCAACAACGAACACCACAACAACGAACACTACAACAACGAACATCTCAACAACGAACACCACAACAACGAACACTACAACAACGAACATCTCAAAACGAGCACCACAACAACGCACACCACAACAACGCACACTAAAACAACGATCACTACAACAATGAACACTACAACAACGAACACTACAACAACGAACACTACAACAACGAACACCACATCAACGAACACCATAACAACGAACATCTTAACAACGAACATCTCAACAACGAACACTGCAACAATGAACACTACAACAACGAACACCACAACAACGAACATCTCAACAACGAACATCTCAACAACGAACACTACAACAAAGAACACCACATCACTGAACACCACAACAACGAACATCTCAACAACGAACTACTCAACAACGAACATCTCAACAACGAACACTACAACAACGAACACCACAACAACGAACATAACAACAACGAACACCACATCAACGAACATCTCAACAACGAACATCTCAACAACGAACGTCTAAACAACGAACAACTCAACAACGAACAATTTAACAATGAACAACTCAACAACGAACAATACAACAATGAACACTACAACAACGATCACTACAACAACGAACACTACAAAAACGAACACTACAACAACGAACACTATAATAACGAACACTACAACAACAAACACTACAACAACGATCACCACATCACCGAACACCACAACAACGAACATCTCAACAGCGAACATCTCAACAACGAACATCTCAACAACGAACACTACAACAACGAACACCACAACAACGAACATCACAACCACGAACACCACAACAACGAACATCAACCCAACGAACACCACAACAACGAACATCTCAACAACGAACATCTCAACAACGAACATCTCAACAACGAACATCTCAACAACGAACATCTCAACAACAAACACCACAACAACGAACTTTACAACAACGAACATCTCAACAACGAACATCTCAACAACGAACATCTCAAAAACGAACAAGACAACAACGAACACCACAACAACGAACTGACAACAACGAACACCACAACAACGAACATCTCAACAACGAACATCTCAACAACGAACGTCTCAACAACGAATATCTCATCAACGAACAGTACAACAATGAACACTACAACAACGAACACCACAACAACAAACACTACAACAAAGAACACCACAACAACGAACTCCAGAACAACGAACTTTACAACCACGAACACCACAACAAGGAACATTACAACAACGAACATCATAAAAACGACCATTACAACAACGAACACCACAACAACGAACACTACACTAATTAACACTACAACAACGAACATTACAACAATGAACACAACAACAACGAAGAAAACTACAACGAACACTACAGCAACGAACACTACAACAACGAACACCACAACAACGAACATTAGAACAACGAACACTACAACAACGAAGGTTATAAGAATAAACTCTACAACAACGGACATTACAACAAGGAACACTACAACAACGAACACTACAACAACATACACTACAACAACGAACACTACAACAACAAACACTACAACAACGAACATTAAAACAATGAACACCACAACAACGAACACAAGAACAACAACGAACACAATAACAACGAACACCATAACAACGAACACCATAACAACGAACACTACAACAACGAACACTACAACAACAAACAGCAAAACAACGAACACTTCATCAACGAACACCACAACAACGAACACCACAACAACGAACACCACAACAACGAACACCACAACAACGAACACCACAACAACGAACACCACAACAACGAACACCACAACAACGAACACCACAACAACTAATACCACAACAATGAACATCTCAACAACGAACACTACAACAACGATCACAACAACAACGAACACTACAACAACGAACACTACAACGACGAACACTACAACAACGAACACTTCAACAACGAACACCACAAAAACGAACACTAAAACAACGAACACTACAACAACGAACACTTCAACAACGAATACTACAACAACGAACACCACAACAACGAACACCACAATAACGAAAATCTTAAGAACGAACATCACAACAACGAACACATCAACAACGAACACTGCAACAACGAACACTACAAAACGAACACCACTACAATGAACACCACAACAACAAACACCATAACAAAGAACACTACAACAAAGAACACCACAACAACGAACATCTCAACAACGAACACCACAACAACGAATACTACAACAACGAACACTACAACAACGAACACTACAACAATGAACACTACAACAACGAACACCACAACAACGAACATCTCAACAACGAACACTATAACAAATAACACCACAAGAACGACCATCACAACAACGAACATCTCAACAACGAACATCTCAACAACGAACACTACAACAACGAACACCACATCACTGAACACTACAACAACTAACATTACAACAACGAACACTACAATAACGATCACTACAATAACAAACACCACAACAACGAAATTTACAACAATGAACACTACAACAACTAACATTACAACATCGAACACCACAATAACGATCACTACAACAACAAACACTACAACAACGAACGCTACAACAACGAACACCACAACAACGAACATTAGAACAACGAACACTACAACAACGAAGGTTATAAGAATAAACTCCACAACAACGGACATTACAACAAGGAACACTACAACAACGAACACTACAACAACATACACTACAACAACGAACACTACAACAACAAACACTACAACAACGAACATTACAACAATGAACACCACAACAACGAACACAACAACAACAACGAACACCATAACAACGAACACTACAACAACGAACACTACAACAACAAACACCAAAACAACGAACACTATAACAACGAACACCACAACAACGAACACCACAACAACGAACATTTCAACAAAGAACATCTCAACAACGAACACTACAACAACGAACACAACAACAACGAACTTTACAACAACGAACATCTCAACAATGAACATCTCAAAAACGAACATCTTAAAAACGAACACGACAACAACGAACACCACAACAACGAACTCACAACAACGAACACCACAACAACGAACATCTCAACAACGAACATCTCAACAACGAACGTCTCAACAACGAACATCTCATCAACGAACAGTACAACAATGAACACTACAACAACGAACACCACAACAACGAACACTACAACAAAGAACACCACAACAACGAACTCCACAACAATACACTTTACAACCACGAACACCACAACTACAAACATTACAACAACGAACATCATAAAAACTACTATTACAACAACGAACACCACAACAACGAACTCACAACAACGAACACCACAACAACGAACATCTCAACAACGAACGTCTCATCAACGAACAGTACAACAATGAACACTACAACAACGAACACCACAACAACGAACACTACAACAGAGAACACCACAACAACGAACTCCACAACAACAAACTTTACAACCACGAACACCACAACTACGAACATTACAACAACGAACATCATAAAACGACCATTACAACATCGAACACTAACCTAATTAACACTACAACAACGAACATTAGTACAACGAACACTACAACAACGAACGTTATAAGAACGAACTCCACAACCAGGAACACTACAACAACGAACACTACAACAACGAACACTACAACAACGAACACCACATCAACGAACACAACAACAACGAACATCTCAACAACGAACATCTCAACAACGAATATCTCAACAACGAACAATAAAACAACGAACATCACAACAACGAACATCTCAACAACGAACACTACAACAATGAACACTAGAACAATGAACACCACAACAACGAACACCACAATAATGAACACTACAACAACGAACATTAGAACAACGAACACCACAACAACGAACACCACAATAATGAACACTACAACAACGAAAATCAGAACAACGAACACTTCAACAACGAACACTACAACAACGAACACTACAACTACGAACGTCTTAACAACAAACACCACAACAACGAACTTTACAACAACGAACAACTCAACAACGAACATCTCAACAACGAACCTCTCAACAACGAACACTATGAACAACGAACACCACAACAACGAACATGACAACAACGAACACCACAACAACGAACATCTCAACAACGAACTCTACAACTATGAACATCTCAACAACAAACACCACAACAACGAACTTTACAACAACGAACATTTCAACATCGAACGTCTCAACAACGAACATCTCAACTACGCACACTACAACAATGAACACTACCACAACGAGCACCACAAGAACGAACATCTCAACATCGAACACTACAACAACAAACACCACAAGAACGAACATCACAACAACGAACATGACAACAACGAACATCTCAACAACGAACATCTCAACATCGAACGTATCAACAACGAACATCTCAACTACGAACACTACAACAATGAACACTATAACAACGAGCACCACAACAACGAACATCTCAACAACGAACACTACAACAACGAACACCACAAGAACGAACATCACAACAACGAACATCACAACAACGAACATCTCAAAAACGAACACCACAACAACGAAAATCAGAACAACGAACACTACAACAACGAACACTACAACTACGAAAACCTTAACAACAAACACCACAACAACGAACTTTACAACAACGAACATTACAACAATGAACACTACAACAACGAACACTACAACAACGAACAGTACAACAACGAACATTACAACAACGAACACTACAACAACGAACACTACAACAACGAACACTACAACAACGAACTTTACAACAATGAACACTACAACAACGAACACTACAACAACGAACACTACAACAACGAACACTACAACAACGAACACCACATCAACGAACACCACAACAACAAACATCTCAACAACGAACATCTCAAGAACGAATATCTCAACAACGAACACTACAACAACGAACATCACAACAACGAACATTACAACAACGACCACCACAACAACGAAAATCTCAGCAACGAACCTCTCAACAACGAACATCTCAACAACGAACACTACAACAACGAACATCTCAACAATGAACATCTCAACGACGAACACTACAACAACGAACACTACAACAACGAACACTACAACAACGAACACCAAAACAATGAACACTACAACAACGAACACTACAACAACGAACACTACCACAACGAACACCACAACAACGAACACTACAACAACGAACACTAAAACAATGAACACTACAACAACGAACATCACAACAACGACCATCACAAAAACGAACATCTCAACAACGAACATCTCAACAACGAACATTACAACAACGAACACTAGAACAACGAACACCACAACAACGAACACCACAATAATGAACACTACAACAAGGAACACTAGAACAACGAACACCACAGCAACGAACACCACAATAATGAACACTACAACAACGAAAATCAAAACAACGAACACTTCAACAACGAACACTACAACAACGAACACTACAACTACGAACATCTTAACAACAAACACCACAACAATGAACTTTACAACAACGAACATCTCAACAACGAACCTCTCAACAACGAACACTATAAACAACGAACACCACAACAACGAACATCACAACAACGAACACCACAACAACGAACATCTCAACAACGAACTCTACAACTACGAACATCTCAACAACAAACACCACAACAACGAACTTTACAACAACGAACATCTCAACAACGAACATCTCAACAACGAACCTCTCAACAACGAACACTACACCAACGAACACCACAACAACGAACATCACAACAACGAACACCACAACAACGAACATCTCAACAACGAACATCTCAACATCGAACGTGTCAACAACGAACATCTCAACTACAAACACTAAAACAATGAACACTACAACAACGAGCACCACAACAACGAACATCTCAACAACGAACATCTCAACAACGAACACCACAATAATGAGCACTACAACAACGAAAATCAGAACAACGAACACTACAACAACGAACACTACAACTACGAAAACCTTAACAACAAACACCACAACAACGAACTTTACAACAACGAACACCACAACAACGAACAATACAACAACGAACACCACAACAACGAATTCCACAACAACGAACTTTACAGCAACGAACACCTCAACAACGTACATTACAACAACGAAAATCACAAAAACGACCATTACATCAACGAACACCACTACAACGAACACTACAATAATTAACACTACTACAACGAACAATACAACATTGAACACTACAACAACGAACAAAACAACAACGAACACTTCAACAACGAACACTACAACAACGAACACCACAACAACGAACACCACAACAACGAACACTACAACAACGAACACCACAACAACGAACACCACAACAACAAACACTACAACAACGAACACCACAACAACGAAAATTACAACAATGAACACTACAACAACTAACATTACAACAACGAACACTACAACAACAAACACTACAACAACGAACACTACAACAACGAACACCACAACAACGAACATTAGAACAACGAACAATACAACAACGAACGTTATAAGAACGAACTCCACAACAAGGAACACTACAACAACGAACACTACAACAATGAACACTACATCAACGAACACCACATCAACGAACACCACAACAACGAACATCTCAACAACGAACATCTCAACAACGAATATCTCAACAACGAACAATACAACAACGAACATCACAACAACGAACATTACGACAACGACCACCACAACAACGAACATCTCAACAACAAACCTATCAACAACGACCATCTCAGCAACGAACACTACAACAACGAACATCTCAACAACGAACACTACAACAACGAACACCAAAACAACGAACACTACAACAACGAACACTACAAGAACGAACACTACCACAACGAACACCACAACAACGAACACTACAACAACAAACACTAAAACAACGAACACTACAACAACGAACATCTCAACAACGAACATCTCAACAACGAACATCTCAACAACGAACACTACAACAACGAACACTAGAACAACGAACACCACAACAACGAACACCACAATAATGAACACTACAACAACGAACATTAGAACAACGAACACCACAACAACGAACACCACAATAATGAACACTACAACAACGAAAATCAGAACAACGAACACTTCAACAACGAACACTACAACAACGAACATCTCAACAACGAACCTCTCAACAACGAACACTATAAACAACGAACACCACAACAACGAACATCACAACAACGAACACCACAACAACGAACATCTCAACAACGAACTCTACAACTATGAACATCTCAACAACAAACACCACAACAACGAACTTTACAACAACGAACATTTCAACATCGAACGTCTCAACAACGAACATCTCAACTACGAACACTACAACAATGAACACTACCACAACGAGCACCCCAGCAACGAACACCTCAACAACGAACACTACAACAACAAACACCACAAGAACGAACACCACAACAACGAAATCAGAACAACGAACACTACAACAACGAACACTACAACTACGAAAACCTTAACAACAAACACCACAACAACGAACTTTACAACAACGAACACCACAACAACGAACAATACAAAAACGAACACCACAACAACGAACTCCACAACAACGAACTTTACAACAACGAACACCTCAACAACGAACATTACAACAACGAAAATCACAAAAACGACCATTACAACAACGAACACCACTACAACGAACACTACAATAATTAACACTACAACAACGAACAATACAACATTGAACACTACAACAACGAACAAAACAACAACGAACACTTCAACAACGAACACTACAACAACGAACACTACAACAACGAGCATTACAACAATGAACACTACAACAACGAGCATTACAACAATGAACCCTACAAGAACGATTACTACAACAATGAACTATTGAACTTCAATACAATGAAGTATTGGTGTGACATTATCCAGTTGTTGGACCCTGCCTTTTTGGTGGTGATCCTGGACGGGTCCCGCCACCCGGGCCAAACCTCAACACTTCCAAGCTAACTATATTTTCTCCATCTCTGATAGTCATCTAGCCCATGATTCTTTACACAGATTAAACCATCTTTTATAGACCTTAGTCGTGTTGCTTGGTGCTTTTCCTGATAGTTTCCTCTACCCAATAGATATTTCCAGAGGAAAGATGAGTAAGATTATTATTGTTGTGGTGTTAGTGGTGGGGATGACGGGAAGATATGCCCAGTGGCAAATGGCGGGGGAATCTTAGAGCAGGAACCAACTGCTCCAGCTGCGGCAGTAGGTGAAGGACTACCAAGAGGACAACACTGGAGTAGGAGGCCAGGCGCGGCAGGTGGCTGTCGATCTCAACCTGCTTCCACCTCTGCCCACTTGTGACCCCTCACTCCTACAGGATCAACGGCTAGACTCCCTCCTGGACCACCTGCCTCTAGTGGGCACACACCGGCGGCAACAACACACACGCATGCAGGTGGAAGGCCTCAAGGCCTTCCTGCTGCAGGTGGGAGAGGAGCCCAAGACCCAGCCTCCCGAAGGATGGTTCAGCTGGAAAATAGCAGTGATTTTCGTCTTCGTCCTTCTCTATCTCTGCCTTAACAGTGGGTCAGGCGTACACTCTACGCCCACTCTAGTAGGGAGTACTACTTCCACGGAGCTAAATCTCTCTCCCGCGAAGCCTGATCACACACCCTCACATACCATTAAAACCCAAAAACACACCGGTACAATACCCACAACAACAACAACAACACCCACAACAACAACATCAACAGGAGCAACAACAACAACATCAACAACAACAACATCAACAACAACAACATCAACACCCAAGTCAACAACAGCAACAACATCAACACCCAAGTCAACAACATCAACATCCAAGTCAACAACAACATCAACACCCAAGTCAACAACAACAACAACAACAAGGACAAACAAAGGCTAAAACCAAACGATTAGGTCGTGGATAACCTGCCCCAGAAAGTTTTAGGGTGCAATTATTGGCCTTAAAGGAAAAAGAATATAAGAGCTTGAGGTCAAATTCAACGTATTTATCTCGCTCAATTGGTGTGAAGGGAGAGCAGAGATCTATGGGTATGATGCGGCAAACATCGAGAGGTGCGAAGATGCCCTCCTCCAGATAATGAAGAACGGCGCAAAATGAGACTAGGCCTACCTCGGACAACGGGAGAGGTAGTCCCGTTGTTGACAGCGGGAGTGGTAGTCCCGTTGTTGACAGCGGGAGTGGTAGTCCCGTTGTTGACAGCGGGAGTGGTAGCGACGCTACGTGTCCTGTTGTTGGCAACGGGAGTGGTGTGTGTGTGTGTGTGTATGTGTACACCTTGTTGTACTTGTGGGGGTTGAACTCTGGCACTTTGGTCCCGCCTCTTAACTGTCAATCAACTGGTGTACAGATTCCTAAGCCTACTGGGCTCTATCATATCTACATTTGAAACTGTGTATAGAGTCAGCCTCCACCACATCACTGTCTAATGCATTCCACCTGTTAACTACTCTGACACTGAAATAGTTCTTTATAACGTCCCTGTGGCTCATTTGGGTACTCGATCTCCACCTGTGTCCCCTTGTTCGCGTACCACCCGTTTTAAACTTTTTATCCTTAACTACCCTGCCAATTCCTCACAGAATTTTGTAGGTAGTGATCATGTCTTCTTATACTCTTCTGTCTTCCAGTGTCGTGAGGTGCATTTTACGCAGCCTTTCCTCGTAACTAATGCCTCTTAGTTTTGGGACTAGTCTAGTGGCATACCACTTAACTTTTTCAAGATTCGTCTTGTGCTTGACAAGGCTCTATGCTGGGGCCGTATACTCCAGTCTTACATATGCCGTATACAAGATTCTGAATGATTCCTTACACAGGTTCCTGAAGGTTCTTCTGATGTTAGCCAGCCACGCATGTGCCGCAGATGTAATTCTTTTTATGTGGGCTTCAGGAGACAGTTTTGGTGTGATATTATCTATATCTCTCTCTCTGTGCGTTTCAGGAAGTACTTCATCTCATATTCTGTATCTGGTGTCTGGCCTCCTCTTTCCACCGCCTTGTTTATGAACTTATCTATTTGTACTCACGTATTTGTGCCTGCAGGATCGAGCATTGACTCTGGAATCCCGCCTTTCGAGCCCGTTTCCTACAGCAATGACTCCGGTCCTATTTCCCTGTCATATCTAGTTTTAAAATTATGAATAGAATTTGCTTCCACAAAATGCTCCTTAAGATCATTCCATTTTTCCACTACTCTCACACTAAAAGAAAACGTCCTAACATCTCTGTGACTTATCTGAGTTTCCAGCTTCCACCCATGTCCCCCCTCGTTCTATTACTATTTTCTGTGGACATTTCGTCTATTTCTACTCTGTCAATTCCCTTCAGAATTTTATTTATTAATATCATATCCCGCTTCCTTCTTTTTTCTAGTGTCGTAAGGCTCAGTTCCTTCAGGCGCTCTTCATACCCCATCCCTCGTAATGCAGGAATGAGTCTCGTTGCAAACTTCTGAACCTTTTCCCGTTTCCTTATGTGTTTCTTCTGGTTGGTACTCCATGCTGGGTACATACTCTAAGACTGACTTCACGTCGGCAGTGTAAAGCGCCCTAAATGCCTCAATTAGGTTTCTGAATGATGTTCTTTCTTTTGCCAGAGTAGAGTACACTGCTGTCGATATCCTATTTATATGTACCTCAGGAGTTAGATTAGGTGTTACGTCCACACCCTGGTCTCTTTCTCGAGTTGTCACAGGTAGGCAGTTCTCCTTCAATGTATACTGTCCCTTTTGGTCTCCTATCACCTTATCCCATTTTCAAACTTTACATTTGCTCGTATTGAACTCCAATTGCCATTTCTCTGACTATCTCTGCTACCTGTTCAAGTCCTCTTGGAGGATCCTACAATCCTCATCTGTCACAACTCTTGTCATCAACTTTGGGTCATCCGCGAACATCAACATGTAGGATTCTACTCCTGTAAACATGTCATTAATGTATATTAAAAATAGAATTGGTCCCAGCACCGATCCTTGAGGTTCGCTTCTTCCAACCGTTGGAACTACTCCGTCAGTCGATTTATGTGTTGTTTCCAGCTATCGGCGTACACCACTATATCGTCTATGTACACGGCGCAGCCTTCCATCCGTCTTAGCACTTCGTTGATCATCCTCTGAAAACAACTTCCGCTGTTCTTCATACCAAACGGAAGCACTTTGTACTGGTACAATCCGTCTGGATTAGCAAACGCTGACATCTTTCTCGCACTCGGAGACAAAGGGATTTGATAATATCCTTTCAACAGATCGACCTTGGTGACAAACCTTGCGTTTCCCACTTGGTCGATGCAATCACTTATTTGGGGCATCGGGTGAGAATCCGACACGGTTATGGAATTCACTTTGCAATAGTCGGTGCAAAAACGATATGATCCATCACTCTTCTTGACCAGCACACAGGGCGAGCTCCACTCACTGTTGCTGGGCTCAGCGAGATCATTCGCTAGCAGATATTCCACCTCCTGTTGCATAATCTTCCTCTTCTCAGGACTCACCCGATAAGCAATCTGCTTCATTGGCTTTCCTCCGCACACATCTACCTCGTGCACCACACTCATGTGCCGTCGGGGCACATCTGTAAAGAGTGACTTGTTCCTTTTTATCAGGGTCACTAGATCTCTCCTTTTCCCTTTATCCAGATGAAACAGCCTCTCTTCTAGATGTATCAAACTTTCCGTATTTGACAGGCGCGTACCATCGGCACGGGCCCACATTCCTTCCTCTGCTGGCAACACTTGGCTCATCTCCATACACAGAACCAATTTCCCTTCTTGCGACTGTGTTTCACACCGTCACTCTCGCACTCTCTTGCTCCTCTGGGAAGTATGGCTTCTAACGGTTGATATGAGTAGTGTAGAGCGACGCGCGGCACCGCCAGGTGGCACTCAGGTGAGTGCCATCTGGCCGGTGCCACGCGTCGCTCCCGTCCTCAAGTTTTTTTTTGGGGGGGGGAATTTCCGGGATGTTATGACATGTGTTGGAGGAAAGTGGATTGCGTCGCTCCAGTCCTCGTGGTTTTGGGGAGCTTTTCTGTGTGATCTGGTTAAGAAGGAGTTGTGTTGTTGTAAGAAATGGAAGGACAGGTGTCTGGCAGCTGACAGGTGGCGCGCGTCACTCTAGTCCTCGTGGGTTAGGGGAATTTCCCGGAAGTTTTGGCGTGTGTCTGAGGTAATTGGAGCGCGTCGCTCCAGTCCTCAGAGGTTATGGTTAGTGGTCAGGAAAGATGAGAGTAGTGTGAGAGTAAGTGGTAGAGTAAGTGATAGAGTAAGAAAATAGAAGGAAGAGAGAGGAAGGAGTAAAAGAATATGTATGTGTGATTTGAGTAGCCTTAATCCTGTGTGCGGATAATAATTTTGTTGATCGTGAGATAGTGTGTAGATGCGAGGAGAAGGCAACACAGTCTGTTATGTTGTTTTGGGTGGGGGCTGGATGGAGCTTCCCCTCGTCGGGGAGAGAGTGCTCTGGGCCATTATGCGGTTAGACAAACCCATTAACTACCCTACAGGAAGCCCTTAAGTGGTGTTGTAAGAAATGCATGGAAAAGACACGGGAGTGCACCTGGCTTTTTTCTGTGTGTTCGGGTCATGAAAGAGTGAAGCCACTCTCGTTGTGAGACTGCAGTAGGCCATTATGCGGTTAGACAAACCATTTATCTCTCCCTACAGGAAGTGCTAAGTGTGCGAGGATGGGGGCGAAGACTCCTGCAGGAGGAGTGTGTACCATTACCTTAAGCGTTTTTCAATATCCGCGGAGGGGTAAGCGTATGGGTCGCAGGTTGGAGCCCGACTGAACGACTTTCCAAGTAGCTCGGGTATTTCTCCTCCGACACCCGGAAGTGGTGGGGACCCATTATCAATGCGTTTCGCCAGGGTCCGCGACTCTCTCTATCTGTCTCTGTCTCTCTGTCTCTCTCTGTCTCTCTCTCTCTCTCTCTCTCTCTATCTCCCTGTCTCTCGCTCTCTCGCTCTGTCTCTCTATCTCTCTCTCTCTGTCTCTCTGCCTCTCTCTGTCTCTCTGTCTCTCTCTCTGTCTCTCTATCTGTCTTTGTCTCTCTCTCTCTGTCTCTCTGCCTCTCTCTGTCTCTCTGTCTCTCTCTGTCTCTCTCTGTCTCTCTGTCTCTCTCTCTCTGTCTCTCTCTCTCTCTCTCTCTCTCTCTCTCTCTCTCTCTCTCTCTCTCTCTCTCTCTCTCTCTCTCTCTCTCTCTCTCTCTCTCTCTCTCTCTCCTTCATATTGTTCATTCATAGTTCCTTTTCATTAAAACTATTTCAGTTTTACATATATAAACAAAGCCAGGGAGTAGTTTTACTAATATATCTTCTCTAGTATCCAATGATTTTCTTCGAGATTTAAAACACAGCTATTTCAAACATATTAAAATACAATAATTTGGTATCGAGCTTCAGCTCCTATCCTGCCTTAATCCCCTGCCCTATAATGAATACTAACAGTCCTATCCCTCTAAAATTAAAAAATAATCATATTTCAAACGTAGTTCAATACAGTAATTTAGTTACCGAGCTCCAGCTTTTGTCCTCCACCTTACTTCCCTCACACATCTTCGTTAACACCTATTCAAATTCCATTAAATTTCTACCCTCTGTATTTCAGACTTAGTTTAGTAAATCCAAACAATTATCAAACTCTAGCTCTTGTCCCCGGCTTAGTTCATTTGTACAAGATCGTTAGTAACAGATCAATTTTCCCGAAATTTAAAGCAGACATACTTCAAAGTTAGTAAATAATATCAAGTCAGTTACTGAGCTCTAGCTCTCGTCCCCCAACTTAGTTCTCTCTCGTATAATTGTAAATAACCCATCAATTTCACTGTAATTTTTACCCTCAGTATTTCAGTCACCGTAAATAAGATCAAAACAGTTAACGAGCTCCAGCTCTCGTCCCCGCCTTAGTTCTCTCTCGTATCTTTGTAAATATCCTATCAATTCCCCTGAAATTTTTACCCTCTGTATTTCATAGTAAATATGATGTAAACAATTATAAAACTCTAGCTCTTGTCCCCAGCTTAGTTCATTTGTACAAGATCGCTAGTAACAGACCAATTTTCCCTGAAATTTAAAGCAGTCATACTTCAAAGTTCGTAAATAATATCAAGTCAGTTACTGAGCTCTAGCTCTCGTCCCCCAACTTAGTTCTCTCTCGCATATTTGTAAATAACCCAGCAATTTCACTGTAATTTCTACCCTCTGTATTTCATAGTAAATATGATGTAAACAATTATAAAACTCTAGCTCCTGTCCTCTGTCCAAGTCCACTCCTGTAAATTTATTACTATCAGTCCAATTCTCCTGAGATTTGAACACCAACTACATTTTCAGTCATAGTAAATAAAAACCGGTTCAGTTATCAAGTTTCAGCTTAGTTCATTTTTTGTACAAGTTCTTTATTTTCCAACTAAATCACCTTGAGATTTAAGATCACCTTATTTCTAACGTAGTAAAATTAATCTGGACATTAACCAAGTTCCATTTCCTCAGTCTTAGATCATCGAACATAATTATATCCGTTCAAGCCCTCTCCAGCCTAACTGTTTATCAGAGTAAACACCATCCACAGCGCGAGTTTACACGCATCATCAACCTTTAGTGATCGTTCGATCCAACAGAAAAAACAGAGACTCGTGTTAACATAATAGGTGAAAAAAAGTTAATCTTTCTCTTATTACGTTTTATTCAATGACTGGTAGACACTTACATATTTATCTTGGTAAAAACAAAACATATTAACTATCAGACAGACAGAGACATAACACTCAGCTTAAAGCAGTTATCAGCGGAGTTTCAAAAAGTTTTTTTTTGTTTTGTTTTTCAACTATTATGAGTTGTTTTCCATGTTTCTTTAACACCATGGCTAAGTGAGCCAGAGCTGTGTAGTAGTGGACCTCCCATTCAAGCTTTTCACCCGGATTCAAGTCATCACTGTCAATCATTCCCAAGCCATAAGGAATTTTAACGCGCTTGATTGAATTATGTCGCTTAGTCATGCTTAAAATTTGATTAATGCATAGTTTAAAGCTCCATCGTCTCTTGATCTTAGTATCGTTGCGGAGTCCCTCTATTATACAATCTCTATCCTCCCCACACTGCTCTAATAGAATTTTTTGGTTAACAACATTATTTTCTATTGGTGGTCCTGCGCTATATCTGGTCACCATAGCTATAACATGTGGTAGACTTTCTGGTGAGGGGGAAGGAGAAAAGACAGCTCCTCCCACTTTAACGCGATCAGCCACCACCACATAGTTACTTAATGGTTGGATCGCTCGCTGTAGTCGTGTATAAGGATACATTTCCCAGATCTCGCAAGACATTCCTCCTGAATGGGTGTGAATTGAAGGAATATCATACACTATACAGTCACCAGGATGGATCTCATCCATTGCCAGATAATCACCTTCTACTTTGCAGTCTTTAAGACTGGTTAGTTTATGGAGCATGTACCTTGAACACATCTTGACAGTTATTAAACACAAATTTGCGGATGTAAGAATTATATACAGTATAGAGTTATCAGTTACTCTTTTCATTCCTCTATCACATCTATAAACACACTCAACTGTTTGTTAAAGCGGGAAGATAAACACAGAGTATAATATTATTTTTTATTATTATTATTAATTGTAAGCATGGAAAATGGTAACAATAGTAAATAAATAAAGTCAATAGTTTATATATATATATATATATATATATATATATATATATATATATATATATATATATATATATATATATATATATATATATATATATATATATATATATATATATATATATATATATATATATATATATATATATATATATATATTTCTAGTCAACTGTTAAATCAATCACTTCGATATCTCCTGTGAGATCTATTATAGGCACGGCTTTGCAATGGGGTTTTGTAGTTTCACTTCTAGCTTCATCTGCGTTCAAGTTGTTGTTCTTCATCCGATGATAAGCAGAGGCAACTCCTTCACTTAACTTATGTGTAAGCACACCGTGTGTAGGCAATGCTACAGGGATTGCATTGCTTGCAGAGTCAAGCATCACAAATTTCAACCCGCGACGATGATAATACCGCTCCAACTTCATCATTATGGGTAGATATTTCTGCCTCCACACTTCTTGATTGTAGCTCTTCCAGTACTGACCACAGCCCATCCCAAGTCCAAAAGGGAAAATTATGCGGTTAATTTTATATTCTTCTTCTCTTGTTAAGATGATTGCAAAGACCTTACGCAGAGATTTTGTAAACCAATAGCGACGCATTTCTTCTGTATCCAACTGCAAGCCTCTTTAGTAGTGCGGGTCGACAGCATATAACGTCTCGATTTCCTTCATCGTCATGTTCAGGGGTTTAGATGATTTCCCTCCGGCGTGATGAGTTATTAATCCGATGAGATGAGGTAGATGCGGGTCATCACCAATTCGATTGTTGAATTGAGGGGGTTCACCATAGACAATCTTTCCAGGCAGGGCTCGGTCTCTTCTCTCTGCACGATTTTTGTAGGGTAGTTTGCTCCGATGAATGCGAGCATAGGGAAAACGAGTCCATAATTCTTCAACCACCCCACTCGTCATCACACTACAGGCGTCCATATCATAGATGATGCAGTCGGAGTAAGAGTACTCCGAAAAAGATGAAAGGCTTCCAGCTACAGTCGTCAACATCTTATCTGATGAGTAGAGTAGAGGAAATGAGTCGGGGAGGGGAGAGCAGCCGCCCCTTTATACGGTCGTGCGAAGGTTACTGGGTTTCCTGTTTTGTTTCATTCCTGTTTCCTTGGGGCGAACTAAAATCACTTTGACGTTATAAGGGTTTAATCTCCCCTGCATATTTTGAATAATGGGGAGGTGTGTACTTTCCCACTCTGCATCTTCACACCGACCCGACATACCTACACCCCAGGGAAGAATAACTTTCATGATCTCCTCGGTATCTTCAATATACAATAAGAGTTCTTCTAATGATTTCGTCAAGTATAACAAGCGGTTTTCTTTCATATCAGCACGCAACTCTTTAACCATAGAGTAATCTTTTGATTTACCGGCAATGGCTTGAGCAATATCATTCCTCTCAATAGGCTTCCCTAATCCATACTGCGTTGCCAGGGCTACTAAGCTTGGTCCTTGACTGTCTCTGCTGATGTGAATGGATCCAGGTGTTGGACGGTCTTCTCTGATGCATCTCTTTAGATTATACAGTTGCGTTCTGGCGTAAGCGGTGGCATGAGAATATTTATCAGCAATGCCCTGGGACATGCCGTAGGGGGAGCATGATATACAATTTACAGAGTAGACAATGCAACACTCTCGATTGTTAAACTCCTCATCCGTCATGTATCCGTGATGAATTTCTACCGAGTTCATTTTGGCTATTGAGTTCATTTTTTTTTCCCCAACGCGCTATAGATGAAACACAGGGGAGCGATGAGTGGGCAGTAATGAATTAGTGTGATCTACTCAACCCCTTTTATCCTCGTCGTGTGTGACGCGTGTGCGCGCAGGCTCCCGGGATAGTTTCCAATTAATGATTAACCATACTCCATAGTTTCATATTTTATATTATTATTTATTTATTATTTATTATTATTATTTAATAAACGTGGATTATAGTCCATTCTAGCAGTAAGATCTGTGTAATACTATATTCTCAACAATGAGGTTTTATATTAACTTTGCACCAAGCTATGATTTTTTTCTAAGTTGAGGAGAGCTTGGTATATCCCTTCACTATGGAAATTATATATATATATATATATATATATATATATATATATATATATATATATATATATATATATATATATATATATATATATATTAGTATATTTTGGTAGCAGTCTTTCCTGTAGACATATATTATTAAATATGACCGAAAAAGTAAGATTAATAATTCTAACACGAATTTTCTCAATCTTTCGTACATTACGCTTCACTGTTGGAGGTAAATAAAAAATCACTTCTCCAAAATTCATTTTTATTTCTAGTCTGACGCGACACGGGCGCGTTTCGTAAAACTTATTACATTTTCAAAGACTTCACAAATACACAACTGATTAGAACTTGCGTTTCTCTGATTTTATATCTACATTTGAGTGAGGTGGGAAGGGTGATGTGGCATTAACACAAGACAGAACAATAGGGGATAGTAATAGGGTATTAAAAGTATCAACACAAGACAGAACAGAAACAATGGGTATTGAATAGAAGTGTTTGTAGAAAGCCTATTGGTCCATATTTCTTGATGCTTCTATATTGGAGCGGAGTCTTGAGGTGGGTAGAATATAGTTGTGCAATAATTGGCTGTTGATTGCTGGTGTTGACTTCTTGATGTGTAGTGCCTCGCAAACGTCAAGCCGCCTGCTATCGCTGTATCTATCGATGATTTCTGTGTTGTTCACTAGGATTTCTCTGGCGATGGTTTGGTTATGGGAAGAGATTATATGTTCCTTAATGGAGCCCTGTTGCTTATGCATCGTTAAACGCCTAGAAAGAGATGTTGTTGTCTTGCCTATATACTGGGTTTTTTGGAGCTTACAGTCCCCAAGTGGGCATTTGAAGGCATAGACGACGTTAGTCTCTTTTAAAGCGTTCTGTTTTGTGTCTGGAGAGTTTCTCATGAGTAGGCTGGCCGTATAAAACCAGAAAAACGGCCAGCCTACTCATGAGAAACTCTCCAGACACAAAACAGAACGCTTTAAAAGAGACTAACGTCGTCTATGCCTTCAAATGCCCACTTGGGGACTGTAAGCTCCAAAAAACCCAGTATATAGGCAAGACAACAACATCTCTTTCTAGGCGTTTAACGATGCATAAGCAACAGGGCTCCATTAAGGAACATATAATCTCTTCCCATAACCAAACCATCGCCAGAGAAATCCTAGTGAACAACACAGAAATCATCGATAGATACAGCGATAGCAGGCGGCTTGACGTTTGCGAGGCACTACACATCAAGAAGTCAACACCAGCAATCAACAGCCAATTATTGCACAACTATATTCTACCCACCTCAAGACTCCGCTCCAATATAGAAGCATCAAGAAATATGGACCAATAGGCTTTCTACAAACACTTCTATTCAATACCCATTGTTTCTGTTCTGTCTTGTGTTGATACTTTTAATACCCTATTAATATCCCCTATTGTTCTGTCTTGTGTTAATGCCACATCACCCTTCCCACCTCACTCAAATGTAGATATAAAATCAGAGAAACGCAAGTTCTAATCAGTTGTGTATTTGTGAAGTCTTTGAAAATGTAATAAGTTTTACGAAACGCGCCCGTGTCGCGTCAGACTAGAAATAAAAATGAATTTTGGAGAAGTGATTTTTGATTTACCTCCAACAGTGAAGCGTAATGTACGAAAGATTGAGAAAATTTGTGTTAGAATTATTAATCTTACTTTTTCGGTCATATTTAATAATATATATATATATATATATATATATATATATATATATATATATATATATATATATATATATATATATATATATATATATATATATATATATGCACTACTCCCAGCCAAACATAGACCCGATAATATTCTACAAAGCAAGAAGACTTCCAAACTCCTTATCAAAACAGTTCCGAAGGAGAACCCTCTACAGCAGTCAATCGTTGCATACTTGTACACTTGCCCCCATGAAGGATGCAACCTTCAATCTAAGTACATAGGTAAGACACCAACCAACCAAGCTGTGGAGGTGATTATCCCATAATCTTCAATCCCCTGCCCCCCAGGAATCACATGAGACAGGCTCTTGTCATCACTCTAACAAGAGAAATGTTGAACAAGAATAACTGCATAATAGACAAAACCATGGATGTAAGAAGATTGTGAATTCTTGAGACAGTTCGCATAAGAATAGTTCAACTTACAATGATCACCCAAATCATGGAGGTGATTACTCTACTCACCGTGAGAGTAAGGTCGAGACTCGATATATATATATATATATATATATATATATATATATATATATATATATATATATATATATATATATATATATATATATATATATATATATATATATATATATATATATATATATATATATATGCAAACAAGCCTGAATGGTCCCCAGGACTATATACAACTGAAAACTCACACCCCAGAAGTGACTTGAACCCATACTCCCACAACTGGTATGTACAGGGACGCCTTAATCCGCTTGACCATCACGACCGGACAAAAGGAAGTGATAGCCGAGGCTATATGAACCACTTCCCCGCCGGCACTCGGATGGTAATCTTGGGCATAGCATTTTATCAAATCACCTCATTCTTTGGGGCACACGTGAGGAACACAAATGCAAACAAGCCTGAATGGTCCCCAGGACTATATACAACTGAAAACTCACACCCCAGAAGTGACTCGAACCCATACTCCCACAACTGGTATGTACAGGGACGCCTTAATCCGCTTGACCATCACGACCGGACAAAAGGAAGTGATAGCCGAGGCTATATGAACCACTTCCCCGCCGGCACTCGGATGGTAATCTTGGGCATAGCATTTTATCAAATCACCTCATTCTTTGGGGCACACGTGAGGAACACAAATGCAAACAAGCCTGAATGGTCCCCAGGACTATATACAACTGAAAACTCACACCCCAGAAGTGACTCGAACCCATACTCCCACAACTGGTATGTACAGGGACGCCTTAATCCGCTTGACCATCACGACCGGACAAAAGGAAGTGATAGCCGAGGCTATATGAACCACTTCCCCGCCGGCACTCGGATGGTAATCTTGGGCATAGCATTTTATCAAATCACCTCATTCTTTGGGGCACACGTGAGGAACACAAATGCAAACAAGCCTGAATGGTCCCCAGGACTATATACAACTGAAAACTCACACCCCAGAAGTGACTCGAACCCATACTCCCACAAATGGTATGTACAGGGACGCCTTAATCCGCTTGACCATCACGACCGGACAAAAGGAAGTGATAGCCGAGGCTATATGAACCACTTCCCCGCCGGCACTCGGATGGTAATCTTGGGCATAGCATTTTATCAAATCACCTCATTCTTTGGGGCACACGTGAGGAACACAAATGCAAACAAGCCTGAATGGTCCCCAGGACTATATACAACTGAAAACTCACACCCCAGAAGTGACTCGAACCCATACTCCCACAACTGGTATGTACAGGGACGCCTTAATCCGCTTGACCATCACGACCAGACAAAAGGAAGTGATAGCCGAGGCTATATGAACCACTTCCCCGCCGGCACTCGGATGGTAATCTTGGGCATAGCATTTTATCAAATCACCTCATTCTTTGGGGCACACGTGAGGAACACAAATGCAAACAAGCCTGAATGGTCCCCAGGACTATATACAACTGAAAACTCACACCCCAGAAGTGACTCGAACCCATACTCCCACAACTGGTATGTACAGGGACGCCTTAATCCGCTTGACCATCACGACCAGACAAAAGGAAGTGATAGCCGAGGCTATATGAACCACTTCCCCGCCGGCACTCGGATGGTAATCTTGGGCATAGCATTTTATCAAATCACCTCATTCTTTGGGGCACACGTGAGGAACACAAATGCAAACAAGCCTGAATGGTCCCCAGGACTATATACAACTGAAAACTCACACCCCAGAAGTGACTCGAACCCATACTCCCACAACTGGTATGTACAGGGACGCCTTAATCCGCTTGACCATCACGACCGGACAAAAGGAAGTGATAGCCGAGGCTATATGAACCACTTCCCCGCCGGCACTCGGATGGTAATCTTGGGCATAGCATTTTATCAAATCACCTCATTC
This sequence comes from Procambarus clarkii, assembly GCF_040958095.1. Lineage (NCBI taxonomy): Eukaryota > Metazoa > Arthropoda > Malacostraca > Decapoda > Cambaridae > Procambarus > Procambarus clarkii. The sequence goes on along the minus strand of NC_091182.1, from coordinate 2,267,941 downwards.
TTTGGGGCACACGTGAGGAACACAAATGCAAACAAGCCTGAATGGTCCCCAGGACTATATACAACTGAAAACTCACACCCCAGAAGTGACTCGAACCCATACTCCCACAACTGGTATGTACAGGGACGCCTTAATCCGCTTGACCATCACGACCGGACAAAAGGAAGTGATAGCCGAGGCTATATGAACCACTTCCCCGCCGGCACTCGGATGGTAATCTTGGTGTCCTGGGGACCATTCAGGCTTGTTTGCATTTGTGTTCCTCACGTGTGCCCCAAAGAATGAGGTGATTTGATAAAATGCTATGCCCAAGATTACCATCCGAGTGCCGGCGGGGAAGTGGTTCATATAGCCTCGGCTATCACTTCCTTTTGTCCGGTCGTGATGGTCAAGCGGATTAAGGCGTCCCTGTACATACCAGTTGTGGGAGTATGGGTTCGAGTCACTTCTGGGGTGTGAGTTTTCAGTTGTATATAGTCCTGGGGACCATTCAGGCTTGTTTGCATTTGTGTTCCTCACGTGTGCCCCAAAGAATGAGGTGATTTGATAAAATGCTATGCTCAAGATTACCATCCGAGTGCCGGCGGGGAAGTGGTTCATATAGCCTCGGCTATCACTTCCTTTTGTCCGGTCGTGATGGTCAAGCGGATTAAGGCGTCCCTGTACATACCAGTTGTGGGAGTATGGGTTCGAGTCACTTCTGGGGTGTGAGTTTTCAGTTGTATATAGTCCTGGGGACCATTCAGGCTTGTTTGCATTTGTGTTCCTCACGTGTGCCCCAAAGAATGAGGTGATTTGATAAAATGCTATGCCCAAGATTACCATCCGAGTGCCGGCGGGGAAGTGGTTCATATAGCCTCGGCTATCACTTCCTTTTGTCCGGTCGTGATGGTCAAGCGGATTAAGGCGTCCCTGTACATACCAGTTGTGGGAGTATGGGTTCGAGTCACTTCTGGGGTGTGAGTTTTCAGTTGTATATAGTCCTGGGGACCATTCAGGCTTGTTTGCATTTGTGTTCCTCACGTGTGCCCCAAAGAATGAGGTGATTTGATAAAATGCTATGCCCAAGATTACCATCCGAGTGCCGGCGGGGAAGTGGTTCATATAGCCTCGGCTATCACTTCCTTTTGTCCGGTCGTGATGGTCAAGTGGATTAAGGCGTCCCTGTACATACCAGTTGTGGGAGTATGGGTTCGAGTCACTTCTGGGGTGTGAGTTTTCAGTTATATATATATATATATATATATATATATATATATATATATATATATATATATATATATATATATATATATATGATCGATAGTTACAGCGATAGCAGGCGGCTTGACGTTTGCGAGGCACTACACATCAAGAAGTCAACACCAGTAATCAACAGCCAATTATTGCACAACTATATTCTACCCACCTCAAGACTCCGCTCCAATATAGAAGCATCAAGAAATATGGACCAATAGGCTTTCTACAAACACTTCTATTCAATACCCATTGTTTGTGTTCTGTCTTGTGTTGATACTTTTAATACCCTATTAATATCCCCTCTTGTTCTGTCTTGTGTTAATGCCACATCACCCCTCCCACCTCACTCAAATGTAGATATAAAATTGGAGATACGTAAGTTCTAATCAGTTGTGTATTTGTGAACTAAAGTCTTTGAAAATGTAATAAGTTTTACGAAACGCGCCCGTGTCGCGTCAGACTAGAAATAAAAATGAATTTTGGAGAATTGGTTTTTGATTTACCTCCAACAGTGAAGCGTAATGTACGAAAGATTGAGAAAATTCGTGTTAGAATTATTAATCTTACTTTTTCGGTCATATTTAATAATATATGTCTACAGGAAAGACTGCTACCAAAATATACTAATATATATATATATATATATATATATATATATATATATATATATATATATATATATATATATATATATAGATATATATATCATATTTATCCCCAACAAAAAAACTACTCCCTCGAGCGGTGTTTAGTGCGAGTGCAAACTTTAATCCGCTACTGGATAGAACAGATTACATTTTTTTTTTTTTTCAATCCGTGCGATGCCAGCTATTTCATCTTTCCCAATACCTCTGCTTAAACTAATTGGGTTTACCTTTAAGCTTATACATAGATTTCTCAATGAATATGTAGCGATATGCGTCACCCCATTCTCGAGGATAAATAGCCCGGAAACGGTCAAACCTTTACCACAATTTTGAGTGTTCGACCCAGCATGGATGTCTTTCGCAGCAAAACTTTCCGAAGCATGGAACGTTTGCGTTGTGAGCAGATGAGGTTAGACACCTTTGTGGGATGGCGTGTTGACTGGCTTTTGCCCCCGGATTTAGCCAGTGATGGATTCTACTTCACCAAATCCGTGGATTACTGCATATGCAGTTTTTGTTACGCCTTAATTGGAGGATGGGTGGAGGGGGAGGACACCCCCCGCAGTCGTCATGTAACTGCAGCTCCACACTGTCCTTTCATCACCGGTAAACGTACTGAAAATGTCAGCATTGCGCTAAGCAACATGGTCTACGCCTATGGATTGAATTTCACCTATTCCGTCCTGCAACTGGAAAGAGACGGAAATTCAGCCAACAGTTGTAAGTATCCATCACAATTATGTGTTATCTCATAGTCGCTGTGAATAACGTTGCTTGTATAGTCATTGTGAATAGCTTGATAATAAGATTGTGTGTGTGTGTGTGTGTGTGTGTGTGTGTGTGTGTGAGTGTTTGAACACATAGCTATCTTTCATAGTGTGTGTGTGTTTATAGGAACGGTAAGCGTATATATATTATTTTATTATTATTATTATTTTAATAATTGTAGGTACTGTGGAATGGAGTGAGGAAAACTCTGGAATTCTACCATTCTCTATGCCCATTTACCCAGAGATGGCGGGGTATAAGTCTCGGTTGGCATCATTCGGCATCATCTGGCCTGATATGTGCGGTCAGTCTCCGGCAGAATTATCTCGAGCTGGCTTTTTCTCTTGTCGTAAGTATTGGAAGATATTATTATTATTATTATTATTATTATTATTATTATTATTATTATTATTATTGATGTCTTAATGTAATCACACAAACCCACTCTGTTTCAGACGTGCTAGTATTTACTTTCTCATTTATATATATATATATATTCTTTTTTCTTAGGACTTGGAGACCATATACGATGCTTTTATTGCGGTGGTGGACTTGTCAACTTCACACCTTCAGACGACCCCTGGACTCTCCACGCTCGGTACTACCCACGCTGTGTATACTTAAACTTGAAGAAAGATCGTGCCTTCATTAAAAATGCGGTTCCTTTCTCACCTCCTCAACCGACAGTGGCAGTCGATGAAACATTGATAAATGCGCTCCTGCACGGTCTCGATTATTACAATGGACTCGCCGCTACTGTAGGATTTCCTTACATCGCCCTGCGAGGTGCACTAAGAGAATACCTCATGATTAAAAAGGATGTATTACCTCTCCTTAGCGAATCTAACTGTGTAGAGGTTATGTTGTGGTTTTTAGATGGCGTAGGTGAAAGTGAGGACACAGGTGCAGTAACTAAATCTCCCTTAGAAGTATTATCATCCCAAGGTGTTATTTTCCCCCGCCCAGTTCCCCCTGTAGTGGAGGTGGATGAAGGAGAGGAAGAGAATGCAGTGCATGGCGCAGCTAGGTTTTATTGTAAGGTATGTTTCACTCAAGAAATAAACACGGTTCTCATTCCGTGTAGGCATATGGTTGTATGTTTGGATTGTGTAACACGATGTGATAAATGTCCTGTATGTCGTGGAGATATAGCACATCTACTTCTTCCAATCATCTCAATAAAAACAAATCCAAAGTTGTTTCTTTTATATTATCCTTATGTATTATTATTATTATTATTATTATTATTATTATTATTAAGGCTGAGGGAGTTGGAGGTGTGTGGTAAGGAGGCACCCTCGTGAACGGGGGGTATATAGCTCACCCTTGACCTGTCAGGGCAAACACTCCGTCACCAACCCACCCACCCACCAATCCAAGATGACCGCGCGTGCCTCTGGTGCCTCCAACGGTGTGGCCTCTCCTCACTCAGAGGGGGATGGGCGCTTAGGACAGGCTATTGCAATAATACGAGATACGTTTCCCTTAAGTTGAGTCATATTGTGCTAAGATGTTTGTTGATGTTGTTTGCTAATGTTGATGTAAGAAATAATAACAATAATGTGAAGAGTGTGTGTGTGTGTGTGTGTGTGTGTTATGCTAGTAATGTAAAGTTTTTTTTTTAGATTATCTGGAGAAAGCTGGCAGCAGCAGCAGCAGCAGCAGCAGCAGCAGTGGGCCCACCAGATTCACCTCTGGTGGCAACATCTTTATATTCTTGGAACCACCCACATACACACGAACACGGGGGAAGTGTCTGTGTCCTCTCCCCCTACTCCAGTCAACTACGGTGTCAACCTCCCCTCACACACTGGTGATGCTAGCCGTAGCGATCAGGTCGCGACAGGTGTCGCCACACGCCCCGCGCGTGTGTGTCTCCCTACTCACCCCACTACGGCCCCGGTTGGTGGAGATTGTGGTGATAGAAGTAGTAGTAGTAACACCATCCCTCATTGTGTACCAAACACTCCTACTGCCGATCAGAGGGGTGGTGAGGTAATATATTTTATGAACACCGTTGAAGAGGTGTTGTCCCCCAGCCTTTTAACTGGGGGGTGTGGAGTAGTAGTGACCCTACTACTAGTAGTACTGCTAGGGATAATAGGACTGAAGAAGAAGAAGTAGTGGTGAGAATGAGTGAGGATATTTCACAGAGTGGTGAGTATCCAGATCTCATGACTATGAGCGGAGGTCTTGATGATTCGGTGTTTGCCGGTATTTCACTCTCAGAGGATAACCCCGCTACTCAAACCGAAAATGATCTGAATGTAGAAGCTTTACTGGGTGAGCGTATAATGCTTACAGACAGTCAGCAACGTGGATTGCTGACTGACGTTGATGTGAATCTTTTCCTCAACCCTCAACTTAGCCCACTCCAAGGTATGTCTACTAACCTTGACCCCGAACCCAGTGCTCGTCCCTCCTCCTCCACATCCCACAACTCTAAACTAAGTTCACACAAAGCCACATCTCGGGCTAGACCTCGTGATGAGTGTAGCACTATGTCTCAGACTGTGATAATAAGTAGTGATGATGAAAACTTTACTCCTCTACGAAGGATTCGAGTTGGAGACGATCCTAATAGATCCCGCTATATTGACACCACCACCAGTGATAGCGAGTGTGATAGTGAGGTTGAGCGTGAAATAATCGCTCCTCCCCCACCTAAAGGACAGATTAAACGAAAGGATGTTCGTCTAACTATAGAAAAAAAAAGCTAGCAAAAATCTAAAATCTAAGTCTAAAGCCAGCAAAAACTTTTTGAAACTCCGCTGATAACTGCTTTAAGCTGTGTGATATGTCTCTGTCTGTCTGATAGTTAATATGTTTTGTTTTGTTTTTACCATAATAAATATGTATGTGTCTACCAGTCATTGAATAAAACGTGATAAGAGAAAGATTAACTTTTTTCACCTATGTCTGTCTGTCTGTCTGTCTGTCTGTCTGTCTGTCTGTCTGTCTGTCTGTCTGTCTGTCTGTCTTTCTGTCTGTCTGTCTGTCTGTCTGTCTGTCTGTCTGTCTGTCTGTCTGTCTGACAGTTAATATGTTTTGTTTTACCAAGATAAATATGTATGTGTCTACCAGTCATTGAATAAAAACGTGATAAGAGAAAGATTAACTTTTTTTCACCTATTATGTTAACACGAGTCTCTGTTTTTTCTGTTGGATCGAATGATCACTAAAGGTTGATGATGATGATGATGCGTGTAAACTCGCGCTGTGGATGGTGTTTACTCTGATAAACAGTTAGGCTAGAGAGGGCTTGAACGGATATAATTATGTTCGATGATCTAAGACTGAGGAAATGGAACTTGGTTAATGTCCAGATTAATTTTACTACGTTAGAAATAAGGTGATCTTAAATCTCAAGGTGATTTAGTTGGAAAATAAAGAACTTGTACAAAAAATGAACTAAGCTGAAACTTGATAACTGAACTGGTTTTTATTTACTATGACTGAAAATGTAGTTGGTGTTCAAATCTCAGGAGAATTGGACTAATAGTAATAAATTTACAGGAGTGGACTTGGACAGAGGACAGGAGCTAGAGTTTTATAATTGTTTACATCATATTTACTATGAAATACAGAGGGTAGAAATTACAGTGAAATTGCTGGGTTATTTACAAATATACGAGAGAGAACTAAGCTGGGGGACGAGAGCTAGAGCTCAGTAAATGACTTGATATTATTTACGAACTTTGAAGTATGACTGCTTTAAATTTCAGGGAAAATTGGTCTGTTACTAGCGATCTTGTACAAATGAACTAAGCTGGGGACAAGAGCTAGAGTTTTATAATTGTTTACATCATATTTACTATGAAATACAGAGGGTAAAAATTTCAGGGGAATTGATAGGATATTTACAAAGATACGAGAGAGAACTAAGGCGGGGACGAGAGCTGGAGCTCGTTAACTGTTTTGATCTTATTTACGGTGACTGAAATACTGAGGGTAAAAATTACAGTGAAATTGATGGGTTATTTACAATTATACGAGAGAGAACTAAGTTGGGGGACGAGAGCTAGAGCTCAGTAACTGACTTGATATTATTTACTAACTTTGAAGTATGTCTGCTTTAAATTTCGGGAAAATTGATCTGTTACTAACGATCTTGTACTAATGAACTAAGCTGGGGACAAGAGCTAGAGTTTGATAATTGTTTGTATTTACTAAACTAAGTCTGAAATACAGAGGGTAGAAATTTCAGGGAATTTGAATAGGTATTAACGAAGATGTGTGAGGGAAGTAAGGTGGAGGACAAGAGCTGGACCTCGGTAACTAAATTACTGTATTGAACTACGTTTGAAATGTGATTATTTTTAATTTTAGAGGGATAGGACTGTTAGTATTCATTATAGGGCAGGGGATTAAGGCAGGATAGGAGCTGAAGCTCGATACCAAATTATTGTATTTTAATATGTTTGAAATAGCTGTGTTTTAAATCTCGAAGAAAATCATTGGATACTAGAGAAGATGTATTAGTAAAAACTACTACCTGGCTTTGTTTATATATGTAAAACTGAAATAGTTTTAATGAAAAGGAACTATGAATGAATGAATGAACAATATGAAGGAGAGAGAGAGAGAGAGAGAGAGAGAGAGAGAGAGAGAGAGAGAGAGAGAGAGAGAGAGAGAGAGAGAGAGAGAGAGAGAGAGAGAGAGAGAGAGAGAGAGAGAGAGAGAGAGAGAGAGAGAGAGAGAGAGAGAGAGAGAGAGAGACAGAGAGAGAGAGAGAGAGAGAGAGAGAGAGAGAGAGAGAGAGAGAGAGGAGAAAGAGAGAGAGAGACAGAGAGACAGAGAGAGAGAGAGAGACAGAGAGAGGCAGAGAGACAGAGAGAGAGAGATAGAGAGACAGAGCGAGAGAGAGAGAGAGAGAGACAGGGAGACAGAGAGACAGAGACAGATAGAGAGACAGAGAGAGACAGAGAGACAGAGAGAGGGAGAGAGACAGAGAGAGAGAGAGAGAGAGACAGAGCGAGAGAGAGAGAGACAGGGAGACAGAGAGAGAGAGAGAGACAGAGAGAGACAGAGAGACAGAGACAGATAGAGAGAGTCGCGGACCCTGGCGAAACGCATTGGTAATGGATGCCCCACCACTTCCGGGTGTCGGAGGAGAAATACCCGAGCTACTTGGAAAGTCGGTCAGTCGTGCTCCAACCTGCGACCCGTACTCTTACCCCTCCGCGGACATTGAAAAACGCTTAAGGTAATGGTACACACTCCTCCTGCAGGAGTCTTTGCCCCCATCCTCGCACACTTAGCACTTCCTGTGGGGAGAGATAAATGGTTTGTCTAACCGCATAATGGCCTACTGCAGTCTCACAACGAGAGTGGCTTCACTCTTTCATGACCCGAACACACAGAAAAAAAACCAGGTGCACTCCCGTGTCTTTTCCATGCATTTCTTACAACACCACTTAAGGGCTTCCTGTAGGGTAGTTAATGGGTTTGTCTAACCGCATAATGGCCCAGAGCACTCTCTGCCCGACGAGGTGAAGCTCCATCCAGCCCCCACCCAAAACAACATAACAGACTGTGTTGCCTTCTCCTCGCATCTACACACTATCTCACGATCAACAAAATTATTATCCGCACACAGGATTAAGGCTACGCAAAACACACATACATATTCTTTTACTCCTTCCTCTCTCTTCCTTCTATTTTCTTACTCTATCACTTACTCTACCACTTACTCTCACACTACTCTCATCTTTCCTGACCACTTACCATAACCCCTGAGGACTGGAGCGACGCGCTCCAATTACCTCAGACACACGCCAAAACTTCCGGGAAATTCCCCTAACCCACGAGGACTAGAATGACGTGCGCCACCTGTCAGCTGCCAGACACCTGTCCTTCCATTTCTTACAACAACACAACTCTTTCTTAACCAGAACACACAGAAAAGCTCCCCAAAACCACGAGGACTGGAGCGACGCGATCCCACTTTCCTCCAACACATGTCATAACATCCCGGAAATTCCCCCCCCCAAAAAAAAAACTTGAGGACGGGAGCGACGCGTGGCACCGGCCAGATGGCACTCACCTGAGTGCCACCTGGCGGTGCCGTGCGTCGCTCTAGTCCTCATCTACACTACTGATATGACATACCTGTGTCTTGCGGGGGCGATTCGACTTGCTGATCTCATAACTTACAGGACCCACACGCCGAATAACCGAGTATGGACCACCAAAGCGTGATTCCGTCACTCTACCTCTCCCAGGTAGCAACATCATCACTCTGGCTCCTGCCTCAAACTCCCTTGAGACAGCCTTCTTGTCGTACCAGATCGACATCTTCTCTTGCTCTGTGTTCAGGCGTTCAGCAGCCAATTCCTTTGCGTTTCCAATCGTTCATGGAATCTCTGCACATACTCTTCCACTGTCCCTAACGTCTTCTCCACCGTCAACTGCTCCTTCAGCATCAATAACGGGCTCCTTACTTCGTGCCCAAACACCAGTTGGAATGGAGAGAATCCCCGAGACTCAACTATAGCATCTTTGATTGTAAACAGGGCTGGAAATACAGCCTCATCCCATTCTGCTCCCTGTTCTGCAAAATGCACTCTCAAGATGGTCTTCAGAGTGGAGTGAAACCTCTCAATCGCTCCCTGCGATTGCGGTATATAAGGTGACGATCGTAGTTGGGCTCTTCCTCAGCTCGCAATAGCCTGCCTAAACCACCCTTCCACAGTCGGAGTGGATCTCCTTGGGCTCACCTACCCAAGCAAGGAACCGCTGAAGGTGTCCCATGACGCATCTCGATGTCACCTTCCGCACTGGGATCGCCTCTGGAAATCTCGTTGAAGCACACATGATGGTCAATAAGTAATTATTTCCCTTTCTTGTCCTAGGCAAGGGTCCCACAACGTCGATTATTAGGCGTTCAAACGCCTGGCCAAACACAGGAACTGGAACCAAAGGCACGTTCGGGATGGCTGGGACGTTCTTCCCCCGCCCTCTGGCACGGTAAACACGTCTTGCAAATTCGTCTTACATCCGCGTCCATGCCCGGCTAATAAAAATGTTCCCAAAGCCTGCTTAAGGTCTTGGTTACTCCTAAGTGACCCGCGGGATCCACTGAGTGTGCATGCTTTAGTACCGCGTTTCTGTACCGCGCCGACACCACCACCTGATGCCTCACTCTCAGCATACTATCACCCACTTATTCTCTTACCAGTCTCCACAGCTTCATTAGCACTCCCTTCTCCACAAAGAAGTGAGTCAGTGACTCGGGTCCGGCGAGACCTCCTTCCGCCTCCTGTATCAACTCGGGAAAACTCTTCCTTTTGCAGCTCACCTAGACGGGTACGGTCAATACCTAGAGGACTGGTGAGAGTAACTTGGACACTCCTATCCAACCCTTCCTCATCTGTCGCTTGTCTTCTGGCCTCCTCTCAGAACAAATGATCGAGCCCCAGATCACCCAGCATGTTCTCTTCGGCGTGACTGGATCCGTTCACATCATCTTCCCTGACGTCTCGTACCGACGTCACCGCGCATACCGGTAATGCCACTCTCGCAATTTCCGTTTCGCCACTGCTGGCGCCCGTCCTGCTGCTCTGTCGATAGGGCTCTATACACTCCTCACCCTTAATCAAATTCGAGAGAACACATCCCCCACAGAAGTCATTCCCTAGGATCACCTGAGCTTCCATCCTGGGCAGTAAAGCACAGACCCCTACCACGAGAGTCTGAATTAGGAGTCGCCTTATGAAGGGGCATCCTCACTTGTCTCCCCAACGTCCTTATCAGGGCCTCCCCTGTACTGGAACTTCTGTAGTCTTCGAGGAATAGGGATTCACTAACAATGGTGAAGTCGGATCCCGTGTCCCTCAGGATCCTTCCTGGAACAGGCTCAGCTCCTCTTATCTTCACCGTCCCCTCACTCACAAAGGGGTGAATCCTCTTCTCCCTCATCACCGGCATATCACCTGAGTTATTGTTGGCTTCTTCGCTTCCTATCCTCGCGAAAGCCACGTTCCCACCGTGCCTGGGGCGACTGCACTCTCTTGCAAAGTGTCCTCATCCCACACAGTTGTAACACCGACCGCCTCTCCTGGGCGACCCTCTACCAGTCACCCTGGTAGCACCAACGGTACAGATTTCCTGGGTCCTCCTAGGACTCCCCGTTGTCGGTTCCCGGGCAGCAGCACTCGCTCCCGAGCTACGTCCACTGCTCACAGTTTGGGGCTTCCTCCCTGCATTCTTTGAGCTCTTGAACCGGGTTACTTCATCGGGCACACTACTCTTGGGAGAGTCCCCCACCCGTCCTCGCTCCTCCTGAACTCCTAAAGCTCCCTCCCGACATGGGGTAAGGCGAGTGTCTTGGCGGCCGCTCCATCCTGAGATGTAGTGCCTCCTCCAGCATGTTGGCTCGGTCCGCTGCAGCCTTCAGGTCCTTAATACCTGCTTCTCTCACCCTTACGCTCAACTCAGGATGGAGCACTGACATAAAATTCTCCATCACTATCAGTCGTTTGATCTCATCCACCGACTCTGCTTCCTCTGCCTTCAACCATAGAAGGAATTTCCGTTCCATATCTCTCGCTGTCTCGGCGTAAGACTTTCCCGACGCTCTCGTACAGTCTCTGAACAGCTTCCGGTACATCTCCGGAGTCATCCGGAATGAGTGGAGCACCGCATTCTTAAATGCGTCGTAACTAGCACACTCCTCTAGGTCCAGCATGTTGTAGGCTTCCCGGGCCTCACCGGTAAACCTGCCCTGGACCAGAGCAGCCCAATCATCTTCCGGCCACTCCTTCAGAGTCACTATCCATTCGAAGTGTTCGAAGAACGCCTCAGCTTCTTGAGGTTCGAACGTAGGTAAGTCACATTCCATTATCTTGAGGTCATCCCACTGTGCAGGTAGTGAGGGCAGCCCACGCTCAACGCGATACAATTCGACTTCTTTCTTTGCCTTTATCTCCTCTAGTCGCAGTTGTCTCTCTCTCCTTCTTCTCGCCGCAGCCGAGCTTCACGCTCACGCTCCTCTCGCTGCAGCCGAGCTTCACGTTCCTCTCGCTGCAGCCGAGCTTCACGTTCCTCTCGCTATAGCCGAGCTTCACGTTCCTCTCGCTGCAACCGAGCTTCACGTTCCTCTCGCTGAAGCCGAGCTTCATGCTCGTACTCCACTCGCTGCATTTGCGCTTCTCTCTCCTCTCGTCGCAGTTGGGCTTCCAGTTGCATCTTCATTACTTCCAGTTGCAGGCTCCTCTTACTACTGCTCGACCCTCCACTGCTCCCACGTTCACTGTGAGTCCTCCCCACACTGGTAGCTCTTGGGATGGCTCTAGTTAGGACGGTTCACCTTGGGATGGCCCATATTGGGACGGCTCTTTCCCTGTTGTCACTTCTCGAGCTGTGAGTTGTGCCATTATTTCTAGCCTACGCTCCGCCACCTTAGTCGTCCTCAATCGGATCCCCAAGTGGCCTGACACTTGCTGGTGCTGGGCTTTGGTATACTCCTTCAAAATTTTCTCATCCCTCGTATCCATAAATTTCTTTACTTTATCCTCCTCCATCTCTATGTTATCAAGCATACACGACAGCACAGACAAGTTAGTAGGTACTAATTTCACAGTTTCATTCCCTTAGCTGGTTGGGTAACAGTATCACTGAATTCACTGGCAACACTGTATTAGTACCCTGGCAACACTGTCTTGATTAATGCATCCTGGCGAGGTCGCGAGTTCTTGTCACAGGGGTGGGCTGGGGCTCCACTAGCAATCAGCTGCTAGGGGCTCAGAAGGCAGAATACTCAGCCCCCTGAGTCTTGCCTGCCAGACAAAAGGTTGCAGGAATTCTTTCCCGCTTCCCTTCCCTATCTTCTTTTAACATGGTCGCCAGCTAGGTTAGTATATCTGCACCCCAGCGATGCAGTTCAGTGGGTGTATTCTATACTGTTTGTTGCCTGAGTGTTGCTACTCCTGTAGATCTGCCACTGGACTGTCAGCCTAAGGTACTCTCCCACAAAAGTCTGTGTGGCTTTAACTCTCTCCAGCCACTACGTTGCTTGTTACCACAATGTTGCCACCATTCCGGCTCCGATACTGGTCGGATGGCCTAGGGTACACTTTTATATAAGTCTGTGCTGTTTTAACCACTCTCCAGACGATAAGAGCTTCTATAGAAAACGTGATGTTCCCTAGGTGGCACTATGATAACCTTCGTGTATGCTCATAGAGAATATTATATTGGAGGCACACCTAAACACGATGATAAAATGTGTGAATTTACTGACACAAATTACATTATCACACATACAATCAGTCAATACAGTAAATGAAAGAAATGAAAATAATAAATCAGGAGATCGACAGCAACTCTTCTTTCACGACCTCCAACACCTCCTTCAACTGGGCAGATTAGGAAAGGAGTCACACACTCTCTCACAGAAGGGCCTCTTCGTCCAAGTTTTCACCTCCTCTGTTGGGATTGAGTACTACAGATGTTGGAGGTAGCATGTTGGAGCAGATGCTCTTTTGTTTATGATCTTGTTAATAATATTTCATGTACCTGATAATGTTTTGTTGTTGTTACTGGCGGAGAATAAAACGATGTGGACGAAGATTGTTTGTCTGACCAAAACCATAACAGTGGCCGACGAGAATTAAACATCGCTGGCACAGAGCCTGGGTACGGGACGTGGTGTGAGGATCAAGACAGTGCAGGGTACGTCGTGTGGACGAATGGACGCTTCGCATATAACAGTGGAGTGTGCTACACCGTGGCCATGGCTACCATGTCAATCGAGCCGTTAAACACTGCCAAGATCTCGTTGGACCTGTGGCTCAGCCTGCTGAAAGCAAACTTTCAGTACCGGGAGATTAAGGAGGACGCCACCAAAAAAGCGGTACTCTTAGTTTCACTGGGTTCTGAAGCATATAGTGTTCTCGGAAATTTGTGTGCACCTGAGCTACCGCACACGAGGACCTATGTAGACTTGATTGCTTTGCTTAAACGTCAGTATGTGGTGAAACCATCAGGAGTTTGATGGATTTTCAGAAGAGGACGAAACAGCAGCAGGAATCCGTACAGGATTTATTTGCGGAATTGAAGGCTTTGGCTAACCACTGCAACTTCGGAGCACAGTTGGACGGCAGGGTTAGGGACCAGTTGTTCATGGCAGTGGAAAAGGAGAATTATTTCCCTAACCTGGTGGCAGAAAATTTGGATCTACAATCGATGACTTCATGGACAGTGCTCGAGAAGATATTGAACCTGGAAAGGGCTTTTGGAAGTTAGACTTCTACTCAGGAAATTATGGTCGTACAGAGCCAGACCAGATGTACACACTGTGGATACAAGCACATAAGTAGCAAGTGCAAGTTTCGTGCATATATATGCAACTTTTGTAACAAGGAGGGACACTTGCAAAGAGTGTGTAGGGAATATCTGAACAGGAACAACAAGGCCTGGGAGAGGAGACGACCAGGGGAATGCAGGAAGAAGAGGTAGTGGTACTGTGGTCAAGGCAGTAGAGGAAGGTAACCAGTCTGAAGAAGCTGCAGGTGAGGAAAACCGACTATATTCGGTGAAAGAAAAGGTATGTTCAGTGAAGTCACAAGTGGTGAATTTTGTAATTAATGGGAAGTTAGTTCCCTTGGAACTGGACACTGGTGCTGCAGTGTCAACATTGTTTAGAGATTGGGCAGATACCTTGCAATTGAATGTAAAACCAGGTAAAAAATCTTTAAGTGCTTATGATAATGTACTGAATAAGGTCTATGGCAAGGTGTCGGCAAAAGTAGGTTATAATGGAAAAGAAGTTGTCCAGGATTTTTATGTAGTGGATTCACATAATCCTAGCCTATGTGGTAAGGATCTCATGGAAAAAGTGGGAATTTTCTTGGCGGGCTTAGATGAATTGTCGATAGTTAAAACAATTAAAAGTGCCGAACAAATGTTAGACAAATATTCAGTGGAGGCAGATAAGCCAATTAATAGCATGGTGGCAAAAATTCACCTGAAAAGTGGGGCTTCACCTAAAGTTTTCAAGGCAAGAACAGTGCCGTTTCATTACAAGCAATTGGTAGAATCAGCCCTGGAAAAGCATGTGGCAGAAGGCATCTTAGAGCCAATTACACATAGTGAGTGGGCAGCCCCAATTGTACCAGTGTTGAAGGCAGATCGGAAATCCTTGAGAATCTGTGCAGACTTCAAAGAACTGAACAACCGCATACACTCAACAACAAACACTATAACAACAAGTACTACAACAACGAACACTACAACAACGAACACCACAACAACGAACACCACAACAACGAACACTAAAACAACGAACACCACAACATCAAACACTACAACAACGAACACTTCAACAACGAACACTACAACAACGAACACCACAAAAACGAACACTACAACAATGAACAATACAACAACGAGTACTACAACAACGAACACTACAACAACGAGTACTACAACAACGAACACTACAACAACGAACACCACAACAACGAACACCACAACAACGAACACTAAAACAACGAACACCACAACAACGAACACCACCCCAACAAACACTACAATAACGAACACTACAACAACGAACACTACAAAAACGAAAACCACAGCAACGAACATCTCAACACGAACATAACAACAACGAAACACAACAACGAACACCACAACAACGAACACCACAACAACAACGAAACAACAGCGAACAAAACAACATCCAACACTACAACAACGAACACCACAACAACGAACACCACAACAACGAACACAACAACAATGAACACAACAACAACAAACAATACAACAACGAACACCACAATAACGAACAATTCAACAACAAACACTATAACAACAAGTACTACAACAACGAACACTACAACAACGAACACCACAACAACGAACACCACAACAACGAACACTAAAACAACGAACACCACAACATCAAACACTACAACAACGAACACTTCAACAACGAACACTACAACAACGAACACCACAAAAACGAACACTACAACAATGAACAATACAACAACGAGTACTACAACAACGAACACTACAACAACGAGTACTACAACAACGAACACTACAACAACGAACACCACAACAACGAACACCACAACAACGAACACTAAAACAACGAACACCACAACAACAAACACTACAACAACGAACACTTCAACAACGAACACTACAAAACGAACACCACAACACCGAACACCACAACAACGAAAACCACAACAACGAACACCACAACAACGAACACCACAACAACGAACATCTCAAACACGAACATCACAACACCAAACACTACAACAACGAAAACCACAACAACGAACACTACAACAACAAACACCACAACAATGAACATCACAACAACGAACACAACAACAACAACGAACACCATAATAACGAACACTACAACAATGAACAATACAACAACGAACACTACAACAACGAACACCACAACAACGAACACTACAACAACGAACACCACCACTACAAACACTACAACAACGAACACTTCAACAACGAACACTACAACAACGAACACTACAACAACGAACACAACAACAACGAACACCACACCGACGAACACTACAACAACGAACACTTCAACAACGAACACAACAAAATGAGCACTAAAACAACGAACACTAGAACAACGAACACTACAACAACGAACACCACAACAACGAACATCTCAACAACGAACACTGCAACAACGAACACCACAACAACGAACACTACAACAACGAACACTACAACAACGAACACTACAAAAACGAACACTACAACAACGAACACTACAATAACGAACACTACAACAACAAACACTACAACAACGAACACCACATCACCGAACACTACAACAACGAACACCACATCACCGAACCCACAACAACGAACATCTCAACAACGAACATCTCAACAACGAACATCTCAACAACGAACTCTCAACAACGAACACTACAACAACGACACCACAACGACGAACACTACAACAACGAACACTTCAACAACGAACACCACAAAAATGAGCACTAAAACAACGAACACTACAACAACGAACACTACAACAACGAACACTACAACAACGAACACCACAACGACGAACATCTCAACAACGAACACTGCAACAACGAAACCACAACAACGAACACTACAACAACGAACACTACAAAAACGAACACTACAACAACGAACACTACAATAACGAACACCACAACAACGAACACCACAAAAATGAGCACTAAAACAACGAACACTACAACAACGAACACTACAACAACGAACACCACAACAACGAACATCTCAAACACGAACATCACAACACCGAACACTAAACAACGAAAACAACAACAACGAACACTACAACAACAAACACCACAACAATGAACATCACAACAACGAACACCACAACAACGAACACAACAACAACAACGAACACCATAATAACGAACACTACAACAATGAACAATACAACAACGAACACTACAACAACGAACACCACAACAACGAACACTACAACAACGAACACCACCACTACAAACACTACAACAACGAACACTTCAACAACGAACACTACAACAACGAACACTACAACAACGAACACAACAACAACGAACACCACACCGACGAACACTACAACAACGAACACTTCAACAACGAACACAACAAAAATGATCACTAAAACAACGAACACTAGAACAACGAACACTACAACAACGAACACCACAACAACGAACATCTCAACAACGAACACTGCAACAACGAACACCACAACAACGAACATCTCAACAACGAACACTACAACAACGAACACTACAACAACGAACACTACAGAAACGAACACTACAACAACGAACACTACAATAACGAACACTACAACAACACAACACTACAACAACGAACACCACATCCCGAACACTACAACAACGAACACCACATCACCGAACACCACAACAACGAACACCACATCACCGAACACCACAACAACGAACATCTCAACAACGAACATCTCAACAACGAACATCTCAACAACGAACATCTCAACAACGAACACTACAACAACGAACACCACAACGACGAACACTACAACAACGAACACTTCAACAACGAACACCACAAAAATGAGCACTAAAACAACGAACACTACAACAACGAACACTACAACAACGAACACTACAACAACGAACACCACAACAACGAACATCTCAACAACGAACACTGCAACAACGAACACCACAACAACGAACACTACAACAACGAACACTACAAAAACGAACACTACAACAACGAACACTACAATAACGAACACCACAACAACGAACACCACAAAAATGAGCACTAAAACAACGAACACTACAACAACGAACACTACAACAACGAACACCACAACAACGAACACCACAACAACGAACACCACAACAACGAACACTAAAACAACGAACACCACAACAACAAACACTACAACAACGAACACTTCAACAACGAACACCACAACACCGAACACCACAACAACGAAAACCACAACAACGAACACCACAAAACGAACACCACAACAACGAACATCTCAAACACGAACATCACAACACCTACAACAACGAAAACCACAACAACGAACACTACAACAACAAACACCACAACAATGAACATCACAACAACGAACACCACAAAAACGAACACTACAACAACGAACACTACAACAACGAACATCACAACAACGAACACCACAACAACGAACACAACAACAACAACGAACACCATAACAACGAACACCATAATAACGAACACTACAACAATGAACAATACAACAACGAACACTAACAACGAACACCACAACAACGAACAATACAACAACGAACACCATCACTACAAACACTACAACAACGAACATTTCAACAACGAACACTACAACAACGAACACTACAACAACGAACACAGCAACAACGAACACCACACCGACGAACACTACAACAACGAACACAACAAAAATGAGCACTAAAACAACGAACACTAGAACAACGAACACTACAACAACGAACACCACAACCACGAACACTACACTAATTAACACTACAACAACGAACATTACAACAATGAACACTACCACAACGAAGAAAACAACAACGAACACTTCAACAACGAACACTACAACAACGAACACCATAACAACGAACACCACAACAACAAACACTACAGTAACGAACACCACAACAACGAAATTTACAACAATGAACACTACAACAACTAACATTACAACAACGAACACCACAATAACGATCATTACAACAACAAACACTACAACAACGAACGCTACAACAACGAACACCACAACAACGAACATTAGAACAATGAACACTACAACAACGAAGGTTATAAGAATAAACTCCACAACAACGGACATTACAACAAGGAACACTACAACACGAACACTACAACAACATACACTACAACAACGAACACCACAACAACGAACTCACAACAACGAACACCACAACAACGGACATTACAACAACATACACTACAACAACGAACACTGCAACAACAAACACTACAACAACGAACATTAAAACAATGAACACCACAACAACGAACACAACAACAACAATGAACACTATAACAACTAACACCATAACACGAACACAGCAACAACGAGCACTACAACAACAAACACCAAAACAACGAACACTTCAACAACGAACACCACAACAACGAACATCTCAACAACGAACACTGCAACAACGAACACCACAACAACAAACATCTCAACAACGAACACTACAACAACGAACACTACAAAAACGAACAATACAACAACGAACACTACAATAACGAACACTACAACAACAAACACTACAACAACGAACACCACATCACCGAACACCACAACAACGAACATCTCAACAACAACACTTCAACAACGAACACCACAAAATTGAGCACTAAAACAACGAACACTACAATAACGAACACTACAACAACAAACACTACAACAACGAACACCACATCACCGAACACCACAACAACGAACATCTCAACAACGAACATCTCAACAACGAACATCTCAACAACGAACACTACAACAACGAACACCACAACGACAAACACTACAACAACGAACACTTCAACATCGAACACCACAAAATTGAGCACTAAAACAACGAACACTACAACAACGTACACTACAACAACGAACACTACAACAACGAACACCACAACAACGAACATCTCAACAACGAACACTGCAACAACGAACACCACAACAACGAACATCTCAACAACGAACACTACAACAACGAACACTACAACAACGAACACTACAAAAACGAACAGTACAACAACGAACACTACAATAACGAACACTACAACAACAAACACTACAACAACGAACACCACATCACTGAACACCACAACAACGAACATCTCAACAACGAACATCTCAACAACGAACATCTCAACAACGAACACTACAACAACGAACACCACAACAATGAACATCACAACCACGAACACCACAACAACGAACATCAACCAAACGAACACCACAACAACGAACATCTCAACAACGAACATCTCAACAACGAACATCTCAACAACAAACACCACAACAACGAACTTTACAACAACGAACATCTCAACAACGAACACAACAACAACGAACACTACAACAACGAACACTACAAAAACGAACACTACAACATCGAACACTACAATAACGAATACCACAACAACGAACACCACAAAAATGAGCACTAAAACAACGAACACTACAACAACGAACACTACAACAACGAACACCACAACAACGAACATCTCAAACACGAACATCACAACACCGAACACTACAACAACGAAAACCACAACAACGAACACTACAACAACGAACACCACACTACAAACACTACAACAACGAACACTTCAACAACGAACACTACAACAACGAACACTACAACAACGACACAACAACAACGAACACCACACCGACGAACACTACAACAACGAACACTTCAACAACGAACACAACAAAAATGAGCACTAAAACAACGAACACTAGAACAACGAACACTACAACAACGAACACCACAACAACGAACATCTCAACAACGAACACTGCAACAACGAACACCACAACAACGAACATCTCAACAACGAACACTACAACAACGAACACTACAACAACGAACACTACAAAAACGAACACTACAACAACGAACACTACAATAACGAACACTACAACAACAAACACTACAACAACGAACACCACATCACCGAACACTACAACAACGAACACCACATCACCGAACACCACAACAACGAACATCTTAACAACGAACATCTCAACAACGAATATCTAAACAACGAACATCTCAACAACGAACACTTCAACAACGAACACCACAACGACGAACACTACAACAACGAACACTTCAACAACGAACACCACAAAAATGAGCACTAAAACAACGAACACTACAACAACGAACACTACAACAACGAACACTACAACACGAACACCACAACAACGAACATCTCAACAACGAACACTGCAACAACGAACACCACAACAACGAACACTACAACAAGGAACACTACAAAAACGAACACTACAACAACGAACACTACAATAACGAACACCACAACAACGAACACCACAAAATGAGCACTAAAACAACGAACACTACAACAACGAACACTACAACAACGAACACCACAACAACGAACATCTCAAACACGAACATCACAACACCGAACACTACAACAACGAAAACCACAACAACGAACACTACAACAACAAACACCACAACAATGAACATCACAACAACGAACACCACAACAACGAACACAACAACAACAACGAACACCATAATAACGAACACTACAACAATGAACAATACAACAACGAACACTACAACAACGAACACCACAACAACGAACACTACAACAACGAACACCACCACTACAAACACTACAACAACGAAGACTTCAACAACGAACACTACAACAACGAACACTACAACAACGAACACAACAACAACGAACACCACACCGACGAACACTACAACAACGAACACTTCAACAACGAACACAACAAAAATGAGCACTAAAACAACGAACACTAGAACAACGAACACTACAACAACGAACACCACAACAACGAACATCTCAACAACGAACACTGCAACAACGAACACCACAACAACGAACATCTCAACAACGAACACTACAACAACGAACACTACAACAACGAACACTACAAAAACGAACACTACAACAACGAACACTACAATAACGAACACTGCAACAACAAACACTACAACAACGAACACCACATCACCGAACACTACAACAACGAACACCACATCACCGAACACCACAACAACGAACATCTCAACAACGAACATCTCAACAACGAACATCTCAACAACGAACATCTCAACAACGAACACTACAACAACGAACACCACAACGACGAACACTACAACAACGAACACTTCAACAACGAACACCACAAAAATGAGCACTAAAACAACGAACACTACAACAACGAACACTACAACAACGAACACTACAACAACGAACACCACAACAACGAACATCTCAACAACGAACACTGCAACAACGAACACCACAACAACGAACACTACAACAACGAACACTACAAAAACGAACACTACAACAACGAACACTACAATAACGAACACCACAACAACGAACACCACAAAAATGAGCACTAAAACAACGAACACTACAACAACGAACACTACAACAACGAACACCACAACAACGAACACCACAACAACGAACACCACAACAACGAACACTAAAACAACGAACACCACAACAACAAACACTACAACAACGAAAACCACAACAACGAACACCACAACAACGAACACCACAACAACGAACATCTCAAACACGAACATCACAACACCGAACACTACAACAACGAAAACCACAACAACGAACACTACAACAACAAACACCACAACAATGAACATCACAACAACGAACACCACAAAAATGAACACTACAACAACGAACACTACAACAACGAACAACACAACAACGAACACCACAACAACGAAGACAACAACAACTACGAACACCATAACAACGAACACCATAATAACGAACACTACAACAATGAACAATACAACAACGAACACTACAACAACGAACACCACAACAACGAACACTACAACAACGAACACCACCACTACAAACACTACAACAACGAACATTTCAACAACGAACACTACAACAACGAACACTACAACAACGAACACAGCAACAACGAACACCACACCGACGAACACTACAACAACGAACACAACAAAAATGAGCACTAAAACAACGAACACTAGAACAACGAACACTACAACAACGAACACCACAACCACGAACACTACACTAATTAACACTACAACAATGAACACTACCACAACGAAGAAAACAACAACGAACACTTCAACAACGAACACTACAACAACGAACACCATAACAACGAACACCACAACAACAAACACTACAGTAACGAACACCACAAACAAATTTACAACAATGAACACTACAACAACTAACATTACAACACGAACCCACAATAACGATCATTACAACAACAAACACTACAACAACGAACGCTACAACAACGAACACCACAACAACGAACATTAGAACAATGAACACTACAACAACGAAGGTTATAAGAATAAACTCCACAACAACGGACATTACAACAAGGAACACTACAACAACGAACACTACAACAACATACACTACAACAACGAACACCACAACAACGAACTCACAACAACGAACACCACAACAACGGACATTACAACAACATACACTACAACAACGAACACTGCAACAACAAACACTACAACAACGAACATTAAAACAATGAACACCACAACAACGAACACAACAACAACAATGAACACTATAACAACTAACACCATAACAACGAACACAGCAACAACGAGCACTACAACAACAAACACCAAAACAACGAACACTTCAACAACGAACACCACAACAACGAACATCTCAACAACGAACACTGCAACAACGAACACCACAACAACACAACATCTCAACAACGACACTACAACAACGAACACTACAAAAACGAACAATACAACAACGAACACTACAATAACGAACACTACAACAACAAACACTACAACAACGAACACCACATCACCGAACACCACAACAACGAACATCTCAACAACAACACTTCAACAACGAACACCACAAAATTGAGCACTAAAACAACGAACACTACAATAACGAACACTACAACAACAAACACTACAACAACGAACACCACATCACCGAACACCACAACAACGAACATCTCAACAACGAACATCTCAACAACGAACATCTCAACAACGAACACTACAACAACGAACACCACAACGACAAACACTACAACAACGAACACTTCAACATCGAACACCACAAAATTGAGCACTAAAACAACGAACACTACAACAACGTACACTACAACAACGAACACTACAACAACGAACACCACAACAACGAACATCTCAACAACGAACACTGCAACAACGAACACCACAACAACGAACATCTCAACAACGAACACTACAACAACGAACACTACAACAACGAACACTACAAAAACGAACAGTACAACAACGAACACTACAATAACGAACACTACAACAACAAACACTACAACAACGAACACCACATCACTGAACACCACAACAACGAACATCTCAACAACGAACATCTCAACAACGAACATCTCAACAACGAACACTACAACAACGAACACCACAACAATGAACACACAACCACGAACACCACAACAACGAACATCAACCAAACGAACACCACAACACGAACATCTCAACAACGAACATCTCAACAACGAACATCTCAACAACAACACCACAACAACGAACTTTACAACAACGAACATCTCAACAACGAACACAACAACAACGAACACTACAACAACGAACACTACAAAAACGAACACTACAACATCGAACACTACAATAACGAATACCACAACAACGAACACCACAAAAATGAGCACTAAAACAACGAACACTACAACAACGAACACTACAACAACGAACACCACAACAACGAACATCTCAAACACGAACATCACAACACCGAACACTACAACAACGAAAACCACAACAACGAACACTACAACAACGAACACCACCACTACAAACACTACAACAACGAACACTTCAACAACGAACACTACAACAACGAACACTACAACAACGAACACAACAACAACGAACACCACACCGACGAACACTACAACAACGAACACTTCAACAACGAACACAACAAAAATGAGCACTAAAACAACGACACTAGAACAACGAACACCACAACAACGAACACAACACAACAACGAACACCATAATAACGAACACTACAACAATGAACAATACAACAACGAACACTACAACAACGAACACCACAACAACGAACACTACAACAACGAACACCACCACTACAAACACTACAACAACGAAGACTTCAACAACGAACACTACAACAACGAACACTACAACAACGAACACAACAACAACGAACACCACACCGACGAACACTACAACAACGAACACTTCAACAACGAACACAACAAAAATGAGCACTAAAACAACGAACACTAGAACAACGAACACTACAACAACGAACACCACAACAACGAACATCTCAACAACGAACACTGCAACAACGAACACCACAACAACGAACATCTCAACAACGAACACTACAACAACGAACACTACAACAACGAACACTACAAAAACGAACACTACAACAACGAACACTACAATAACGAACACTGCAACAACAAACAACTACAACAACGAACACCACATCACCGAACACTACAACAACGAACACCACATCACCGAACACCACAACAACGAACATCTCAACAACGAACATCTCAACAACGAACATCTCAACAACGAACATCTCAACAACGAACACTACAACAACGAACACCACAACGACGAACACTACAACAACGAACACTTCAACAACGAACACCACAAAAATGAGCACTAAAACAACGAACACTACAACAACGAACACTACAACAACGAACACTACAACAACGAACACCACAACAACGAACATCTCAACAACGAACACTGCAACAACGAACACCACAACAACGAACACTACAACAACGAACACTACAAAAACGAACACTA
This sequence comes from Procambarus clarkii, assembly GCF_040958095.1. Lineage (NCBI taxonomy): Eukaryota > Metazoa > Arthropoda > Malacostraca > Decapoda > Cambaridae > Procambarus > Procambarus clarkii. The sequence continues at coordinate 2,242,074 of NC_091182.1, read as the reverse complement.
CAACAACGAACACTACAATAACGAACACCACAACAACGAACACCACAAAAATGAGCACTAAAACAACGAACACTACAACAACGAACACTACAACAACGAACACCACAACAACGAACACCACAACAACGAACACCACAACAACGAACACTAAAACAACGAACACCACAACAACAAACACTACACAACGAAACCACAACAACGAACCACAACAACGAACACCACAACAACGAACACCAACACAACGAAAGACCACAACGAACATCACAACACCGAACACTACAACAACGAAAACCACAACAACGAACACTACAACAACAAACACCACAACAATGAACATCACAACAACGAACACCACAAAAATGAACACTACAACAACGAACACTACAACAACGAACAACACACAACGAACACCACAACAACGAAGACAACAACAACTACGAACACCATAACAACGAACACCATAATAACGAACACTACAACAATGAACAATACAACAACGAACACTACAACAACGAACACCACAACAACGAACACTACAACAACGAACACCACCACTACAAACACTACAACAACGAACATTTCAACAACGAACACTACAACAACGAACACTACAACAACGAACACAGCAACAACGAACACCACACCGACGAACACTACAACAACGAACACAACAAAAATGAGCACTAAAACAACGAACACTAGAACAACGAACACTACAACAACGAACACCACAACCACGAACACTACACTAATTAACACTACAACAACGAACATTACAACAATGAACACTACCACAACGAAGAAAACAACAACGAACACTTCAACAACGAACACTACAACAACGAACACCATAACAACGAACACCACAACAACAAACACTACAGTAACGAACACCACAACAACGAAATTTACAACAATGAACACTACAACAACTAACATTACAACAACGAACACCACAATAACGATCATTACAACAACAAACACTACAACAACGAACGCTACAACAACGAACACCACAACAACGAACATTAGAACAATGAACACTACAACAACGAAGGTTATAAGAATAAACTCCACAACAACGGACATTACAACAAGGAACACTACAACAACGAACACTACAACAACATACACTACAACAACGAACACCACAACAACGAACTCACAACAACGAACACCACAACAACGGACATTACAACAACATACACTACAACAACGAACACTGCAACAACAAACACTACAACAACGAACATTAAAACAATGAACACCACAACAACGAACACAACAACAACAATGAACACTATAACAACTAACACCATAACAACGAACACAGCAACAACGAGCACTACAACAACAAACACCAAAACAACGAACACTTCAACAACGAACACCACAACAACGAACATCTCAACAACGAACACTGCAACAACGAACACCACAACAACAAACATCTCAACAACGAACACTACAACAACGAACACTACAAAAACGAACACTACAACAACGAACACTACAATAACTACGAACTACAACAACAAACTACAACAACGAACACCACATCACCGAACACCACAACAACGAACATCTCAACAACAACACTTCAACAACGAACACCACAAAATTGAGCACTAAAACAACGAACACTACAACAACGTACACTACAACAACGAACACTACAACAACGAACACCACAACAACGAACATCTCAACAACGAACACTGCAACAACGAAACACCACAACAACGAACATCTCAAACAACGAAACACTACAACAACGAACACTACAACAACGAACACTACAAAAACGAACAGTACAACAACGAACACTACAAACGAACATACACAACAAACACTACAACAACGAACACCACATCACTGAACACCACAACAACGAACATCTCAACAACGAACATCTCAACAACGAACATCTAACAACGAACACTACAACAACGAACACCACAACAATGAACATCACAACCACGAACACCACAACAACGAACATCAACCAAACGAACAACAACAACGAACATCTCAACAACGAACATCTCAACAACGAACATCTCAACAACAACACCACAACAACGAACTTTACAACAACGAACATCTCAACAACGAACACCACAACGACGAACACTACAACAACGAACACTTCAACAACGAACACCACAAAATGAGCACTAAAACAACGAACACTACAACAACGAACACTACAACAACGAACACTACAACAAGGAACACTACAACAACGAACACCACAACAACGAACATCTAAACAACGAACACTGCAACAACGAACACCACAACAACGATATCTCGCAACGAACACTACAACAACGAACACTAAACAACGAACACTACAAAAACGAACACTACAACAACGAACACTACAATTACGAACACCACAACAACGAACACCACAAAAATGAGCACTAAAACAACGAACACTACAACAACGAACACTACAACAACGAACACCACAACAACAAACACCCAACAACGAACGTCTCAACAACGAACATCTCATCAACGAACAGTACAACAATGAACACTACAACAACGAGCACCACAAGAACAAACACTACAACAACGAACACCACAACAACGAACATCTAAACAACGAACACTGCAACAGCGAACACCACAACAACGAACATCTCAACAACGAACACTACAACAACGAACACTACAAAAACGAACACTACAACAACAAACACAAAAACAACGAACGTCTCAACAACGAACATCTCATCAACGAACAGGACAACAATGAACACTACAACAAAGAACACCACAACAACGAACTCCACAACAACGAACTTTACAACCACGAACACCACAACAACGAACATTACAACAACGAACATCATAAAACGACCATTACAACAACGAACACTACAACAACGAACACTACACTAATTAACACTACAAAACGAAACATTACAACAATGAACACAACAACAACGAAGAAAACAACAACGAACACTTCAACAACGAACACTACAACAACGAACACCACAACAACGAACACAACAACAACAAACACTACAGCAACGAACACCACAACAACGAAATTTACAACAATGAACACTACAACAACTAACATTACAACAACGAACACACAATAACGATCACTACAACACCAAACACTACAACAACGAACGCTACAACAACGAACACCACAACAACGAATATTAGAACAACGAACACTACAACAACGAAGGTTATAAGAATAAACACCACAAACAACGGACATTACAACAAGGAACACTACAACAAACGAACACTACAACAACATACACTACAACAACGAACATACAACAACAAACACTACAACAACGAACATTACAACAATGAACACCACAACAACGAACACAACAACAACAACGAACACCATAACAACGAACACCATAACAACGAACACTACAACAACGAACTTACAATCACGAACACCACAACAACGAACATTACAACAACGAACATCATAAAAACGACAATTACAACAACGAACACCACAACAACGAACACTACACTAATTAACACTACAACAACGAACACTACAACAACGAACACTACAAAACGAACACTACAAAACCGAACATTCTAACAACGAACACCACAACAACGAACACTACAACAACGAACACTACAAAACCGAACATCTCAACAACGAACACCACAACAACGGACATTACAACTAGGAACACTACAACAACGAACACTACAACAACATACACTACAACAACGATCACTGCAACAACAAACACTACAACAACGAACGCTACAACAACGAACACCACAACAACGACATTAGAACAACGAACACTACAACAACGATCACTACAACAACAAACACTACAACAACGACGCTACAACAACGAACACCACAACAACGAACATTAGAACAACGAACACTACAACAACGAAGGTTATATGAATAAACTCCACAACAACGGACATTACAACAAGGAACACTACAACATCGAACACTACAACAACATACACTACAACAACGAACACTACAACAACAAACACTACAACAACGAACACAACAACAACGAACACCACAACAATGAACATCTCAACAACGAACACTACAGCAACTAACACAACAACAATGAACACTACAACAACGAACATTACAACGACGAAACACTACAACAACGAACACTTCAACAACGAACACCACAAAACGAACACTTAAACAACGAACACTACAACAACGAACACTTCAACAACGAATACTACAACAACGAACACCACAACAACGAACACCACAATAACGAACATCTCAAGAACGAACATCACAACAACGAACACATCAACAACGAACACCACAACAACGAACATACAAGACGAACACCACAACAATGAACACCACAACAACGACCACCACAACGAATACTGCAACAACGAACACCACAACCTCGAACAAAACAACAACAACGAACACCATAACAACAAACACCATAACAAAGAACACTACAACAACGAACACCACAACAAACGAACATCTCAACAACGAACACCACAACAACGAACACTACAACAACGAACACTACAACAACGAACACTACAACAACGAACATCTCAACAACGAACACCACAACAACGAACACTACAACAACGAACATCTCAAAACGAACACCACAACAACGCCCACCACAACAACGCACACTAAAACAACGAACACTACAACAATGAACACTACAACAACGAACACTACAACAACGAACACTACAAAAACGAACATCTCAACAACAAACTCCACAACAACGAACTCTACAACAACGAACACTACAACAACGAACACTACAACAACGAACACCACATCAACGAACACCATAACAACGAACATCTTAACAAACAAACATCTCAACAACGAACACTACAACAATGAACACTACAACAACGAACACCACAACAACGAACATCTCAACAACGAACACTATAACAACTAACACCACAACAACGACCATCACAACAACGAACATCTCAACAACGAACCTCTCAACAACGAACATTACAACAACGAACACCACATCACTGAACACCACAACAACAAACATCTCAACAACGAACAACTCAACAACGAAACATCTCAACAACGAACACTACAACAACGTACACCACAACAACGAACATCACAACCACGAACACCACAACAACGAACATCAACCCAACGAACACCACAACAACGAACATCTCAACAACGAACATCTCAACACGAACAACTCAACAACGAACATCTCAACAACAAACACCACAACAACAAATATCTCAACAACGAACATCTAAACAACGTACCTCTCAAAAACGAACACTACAACAACGAACACCACAACAACGAACATCACAACAACGAACACCACATCAACGAACATCTTAACAACGAACATCTCAACAACGAACGTCTAAACAACGAACAACTCAACAACGAACAATACAACAACAAACAACTCAACAACGAACAATACAACAATGAACACTACAACAACGAACACTACAACAACGAACACTACAAAAACGAACACTACAACAACGAACCTACAATAACGAACACTACAACAACAACAAACACTACAACAACGAACGCCACATCCCCGAACACCACAACAACGAACATCTCAACAACGAACATCTCAACAACGAACAACTCAACAACGAACACTACAACAACGAACACCACAACAACGAACATCACAACCACGAACACCCACAACGAACATCAACCCAACACCACAACAACGAACACCACATCAACGAACATCTCAACAACGAACATCTCAACAACGAACGTCTAAACAACGAAAACTCAACAACGAACAATACAACAACAAACAACTCAACAACGAACAATACAATAATGAACACTACAACAACGAACATTACAACAACGAACATCACAACAACGACCATCACAACAACGAACATCTCAACAACGAACACTACAACAACGAACACTAGAACAACGAACACCACAACAACGACACCACAATTATGAACACTACAACAACGAAAATCAGAACAACGAACACTTCAACAACGAACAAACAACAACGAACTTTACAACAACGAAATCTCAAACAACGAACCTCTCAATAACGAACACTGCAACAACGAACATCTCAACAACGAACCTCTCAATAACGAACACTACAACAACGAACACCACAACAACGAAATCTCAACAAAGAAACACCACAACAACGAACATCTCAACAACGAACATCTCAACAACGAACGTTTCAAAAACGAACATCTCAACTACGAACACTACAACAATGAACACTACAACAACGATCACAACAACAACGAACATCTTAACAACGAACACTACAACAACGAACACGACAAGAACGAACATTACAACAACGAACATCTCAACAACGAACATCTCAACAACGTACAGTACAAAACGAACTCTACAACAAAACGAACACTACAATAATGAACACAATGAACACTACAACAACGAAAATCAGAACAACGAACACTACAACAACGAACACTACAACAACGAAACACTACAACAACGAACATTACAACAACGAAGATCACAAAAACGATCATTACAACAACGAACACAACAACGGACATTACAACAAGGAACACTACAACAACGAACACTACAACAACATACACTACAACAACGATCACTAAAAACAACAAACACCACAACAACGAACACCACAATAATGAACGCTCCAACAACGAAAATCACAAAACGAACACTACGACAACGAACACTAAAAAACGAACACTATAACAACGAACACTACAACAACGAACACTACAACAGCGAACACTACAACAACCACATCTCAACAACGAACACCACAACAACGAACACTACAACAACGAGCACTACAACAACGAACACTACAACAACGAACACCACATCAACGAACACCACAACAACGAACATCTCAACAACGACCACCACAACAACGAACACTACAACAACGAACGCTACAACAACGAACACAAGTACAATGAACACCACAACAAACGAACACAACACAACGAACACTACAACAACGAACACTACAACGACGTACACTACAACAACGATCAATTCAACAACAAACACCACAAAAAGAAACACTAAGACAACGAACACTACAACAACGAACACTACAACAACGAACACTCAACAACCAACATCTCAACAACGAACACCACAACAAGGAACACTAAAACAACGAACACTAAAACAACGAGCTCCACAACAACTAACATTACAACAATGAACATCTCAACAACGAACATCTCAACAATGAACATCTCAACAACGAACATCTCAACAACGAACACTACAACAACGAACATCTCAACAACGAACATCTCAAGAACAAACACTACAACAACGAAAACACAACAACGAACACTACAACAACGAACACTACAACTACGAACACTACAACAACGAACACGAAAACAACGAACACTACAACAACGAACACTAAACAACGAACACCACATCAACCAACATCTCAACATCGAACACCACAACAACGAACACTACAACAACGAACACTACAACAACGAACAACAACAACGAACACCACATCAACGAACACCACAACAACGAACATCTCAACAACGAGCATCCAAAACGAATATATCAACAACGAACACTACAACAACGAACATCACAACAACGAACATTACAACAACGACAACCACAACAACGAACATCTCAACAACGAACCTCTCAACAACGAGCATCTCAACAACAAACACTACAACAACGAACATCTCAACAGCGAACATCTCAACAACGAACACTACACAAACGATCACTACAACAACGGACACTATAACAACGAACACTACAACAACGAACACCAAAACAAACGAACACTACAACAACGAACACTACAACAACGAACACTACAACAACGAACACCACAACAAGGAACACTACAACAACGAACATTACAACAATGAACACTACAAGAACGAACAAACAACAACGAACACTACAACAACGAATATCACCACAACGACCATCACAAAAACGAACATCTCAACAACGAACATCTCAACAACGAACACTACAAGAACGAACACTAGAACAACGAACACCACAACAACGAACACCACAATAATGAACACTACAACAACGAAAATCAGAACAACGAACACTACAACTACGAAAACCTTAACAACAAAACCACAACAACGAACTTTACAACAACGAACACCACAACAACGAACAATACAAACAACGAACACCACAACAACGAACTCACAACAACGAACTTTACAACAACGATCACCTCAACAACGAACGTTACAACAACATAAATCACAAAAACGACCATTACAACAACGAACACCACTACAACGAACACTACAATAATTAACACTACAACAACGAACAATACAACATTGAACACTACAACAACGAACAAAAACAACAACGAACACTTCAACAACGAACACTACAACAACGAACACCACAACAACGAACACCACAACAACGAACACTACAACAACGAACACCACAACAACGAACACCCCAACAACGAACATTAGAACAACGAACACTACAACAACGAACGTTATAAGAACGAACTCCACAACAATGAACACTACAACAACGAACACTACAAACAACATACACTACAACAACGAACACTACAACAGCAAACACTACAACAACGATCATTACAACAATGAACACTACAAGAACGAACACTACAACAACCAACAGTAAAACAACGAACACCCAAACAACGATAACAACGAACACAACAACAACGAACTTTACAACAATGAACACTACAACAACGAACACTACAAAACGAACACTACAACAACGAACACCACATCGACGAACAACACAACAACGAACATCTCAACAACGTACATCTCAACAACGAATATCTCTACAACGAACACTACAACAACGAACATCACAACAACGAACATTACAACAACGACCACCACAACAACGAACATCTCAACAACGAACTTCTCAACAACGAACATCTCAACAACGAACACTACAACAACGAACATCTCAACAACGAACATCTCAAAAACGAACACTACAACAACGAAACTACAACAACGAACACTACAACAACGAACACTACAACAACGAACATCTCAACAACGAAACACTTCAACAACGAATACCACAACAACGAACATCTCAACAACGAACACTACAACAACGAATTTCTCAACAACGAACATCTCAACAACGAACACTACAACAACGAACGCTACAACAACGAACACTACAAAAACGAACACTACAACAACGAATACCAAAACAACGAACACTACTACAACGAACACTACAACAACGAACACCACCACAACGAACACCACAACAACGAACACTACAACAACGAACATCACAACAACGACCATCACAAAAACAAACATCTCAACTACGAACATCTCAACAACGAACAAACAACAACGAACACTAGAACAACTTACACCACAACAACGAACACCACAATAATGAACACTACAACAACGAAATTCAGAACAACGAACATCACAACAACGAAGAAACACAACAACGAACATCTCAACAACAAACACTGAAACTACGAACATCTCAACAGCAAACACCACAACAACGAACTTTACAACAACGAACATCTCAACAACGAACATCTCAACACGAACATCTCAACAACGAACACTACAACAACGAACACCACAACAACGAACATCACAACAACGAAGACCACAACAACGAACATCTCATCAACGAACATCTCAACTTCGAACACTACAACAATGAACACTACAACAACGAGCACCACAACAACGAACACCACAACAACGAACATCTCAACAACAAACACTAAAACTACGAACATCTCAACAGCAAACACCACAACAACTAACTTTACAACAACGAACATCTCAACAACGAACATCTCAACAACGAACCTCTCAACAACGAACACTACAACAAACGAACACCACAACAACGAACATCACAACAACGAAGACCACAACAACGAACATCTCATCAACGAACATCTCAGCTACGAACACTACAACAATGAACCTACAACAACGAGCACCACAACGACGAAACATCTCAACAACGATCACTACAACAACGAACACCACAAGAACAAAACATCACATCAACGAACATCACAACAACGAACATCTCAACAACGAACAGTCCAACAACGAACACTACAACAACGAACACCACAATAATGAACACTACAACAACACGAAAATCAGAACAGCGAACACTAATACAACGAACACTACAACAACGAAAACTACAACTACGAAAACCTTAACAACAAACACCACAACAACGAACTTTACAACAACGAACACCACAACAACGAACATTACAACAACGAACCTCTCAACAACGAACATCTCAACAACGAACACTACAAGAACGAACATCTCAACAACGAACATCTCAACAACGAACACTTTCAACAACGAACACTATAACAACGAACACTTCAACAACGAACACTACAACAACGAACACCAAAACAACGAACACTACAACAACGAACACTACAACAATGAACACTACCACAACGAACATCACAACAACGAAGACCAACAACAATGAACACTACAACAACGAGCACCACAACAACGAACATCTCAACAACGATCACTACAACAACGAACACCACAAGAACGAACATCACAACAACGACATCACAACAACGAAAATCTCAAACACGAACACCACAATAATGTACACAACAACAACGAAAATCAGGACAGCGAACACTAATACAACGAACACTACAACAACGAAAACTACAACTACGAAAACCTTAACAACAAACACCACAACAACGAACTTTACAACAACGAACACCACAACAACGAACATTACAACAACGAACCACCACAAACGAACACCACAGCAACGAACTTAACAACAACGAACACTTCAACAACGAACATTACAAATCGAAAATCACAAAAACGACCATTACAACAACGAACACTACAACAACGAACACTACAATAATTAACACTACATCAGCGAACAAAACAACAACGAACACTTCAACAACGAAAACTACAACAACGAACACCACAACAACGAACACTACAACAACGAACTCCACAACACCGAACACTACAACAACGAACACCACAACAACGAACACCATAACAACGAACATTAGAACAACGAACACTACAACAACGAGCGTTATAAGAATGATCTCCAAAACAAGGAACACTACAACAACATACACTACAACAACGAAAACTACAACAACAAACACTACAACAACGAACGCTACAACAACGAACACCATAACAACGAACATTAGAACAACGAACACTACAACAACGAACGTATAAGAATGATCTCCAAAACAAGGAACACTACAACAACATACACTACAACAACGAACACCACAAACAACGAACACTACAACATCGAATACTACAAAAACGAACTTTACAACAATGAACACTACAACAACGAACACTACAACAACAAACACCACAACAACGAACACTAGAACAACGACCACCACACAACGAACACTACAACAACGAACGCTACAACAACGAACACTAGTACAATGAACACCACAAAAACGAACACCACAACAACGAACACCACAATAACGAACACCACAACAACGAACATCTCAAAAACGAACACTACAACAATGAACACAACAACAACGAACACTACAACAACGAACACTACAACGACGAACACTACAACAACGATCAATTCAACAACGAACACTACAACAACAAACACTACAAAACGAACATTTCAACAATGAAGACTACAAGAACGAACACTACAAGAACGAACATTACAACAACGAACACCACAACAACGAACATCACAACAACGAACATCTCAACAACGAACACCACAACAACGAAAACTACAACTACGAAAACCTTAACAACAAACACCACAACAACGAACACCACAACAACGAACACCACAACAACGAACATCTCAACAACGAACACTACAACAACGAACACAACAACAACGAACACTACAACAACGAACACTTCAACAACGAACATTACAAAATCGAAAATCACAAAAACGACCATTACAACAACGAACACTACAACAACGAACACTACAATAATTAACACTACATCAGCGAACAAAACAACAACGAACACTTCAACAACGAAAACTACAACAACGAACACCACAACAACGAACACTACAACAACGAACTCCACAACACCGAACACTACAACAACGAACACCACAACAACGAACACCATAACAACGAACATTAGAACAACGAACACTACAACAACGAGCGTTATAAGAATGATCTCCAAAACAAGGAACACTACAACAACATACACTACAACAACGAAAACTACAACAACAAACACTACAACAACGAACGCTACAACAACGAACACCATAACAACGAACATTAGAACAACGAACACTACAACAACGAACGTTATAAGAATGATCTCCAAAACAAGGAACACTACAACAACATACACTACAAAACGACAACACCACAACAACGAACACTACAACATCGAATACTACAAAAACGAACTTACAACAATGAACACTACAAACAACGAACACTACAACAACAAACACCACAACAACGAACACTAGAACAACGACCACCACAACAACGAACACTACAACAACGAACGCTACAACAACGAACACTAGTACAATGAACACCACAAAAACGAACACCACAACAACGAACACCACAATAACGAACACCACAACAACGAACATCTCAAAAACGAACACTACAACAATGAACACAACAACAACGAACACAACAACGAACACTACAACGACGAACACTACAACAACGATCAATCAACAACGAACACTACAACAACAAACACTACAACAACGAACATTTCAACAATGAAGACTACAAGAACGAACATTACAAGAACGAACATTACAACAACGAACACCACAACAACGAACATCACAACAACGAACATCTCAACAACGAACACCACAACAACGAACACCACAACAACGAACACCACAAACAACGAACACCACAACAACGAACACCACAACAACGAACACCACAACAACGAACATCTCAACAACGAACACTACAACAACGAACACAACAACAACGAACACTAGAACAACGAAACTAGAACAACGAACACTACAATAACGAACACCACAACAACGAACACCACAACAACGAACACCACAACAACGAACATCTCAACAACGAACACCACAACAACGAACACCACAACAACGAACACCACAACAACGAACACCACAACAACGAACATCTCAACAACGAACACTACAACAACGAACACAACAACAACGAACACTACAACAACGAACACTACAACGACGAACACTACAACAACGATCAATTCAACAACGAACACCACAAAAAGAAACACTAAAACAACAAACATTACAACAACGAACACTTAAACAACGAATACTACAACAACGAACACTACAACAACGAACACTACAACAACGAACACTATAACAACCAACATCTCAACAACGAACACCACAACAAGGAACACTACAAAAACGAACACTACAACAACGAACACTACAACAACGAACAAATAACAACGAACACTTCAACAACGAACACTACAACAACGAACACTACAACAACGAACATCACAACAACGACCATTACAACAACGACCACCACAACAACGACATCTCAACAACGAACCTCTCAACAACGAACATCTCAACAACGAACACTACAAGAACGAACATCTCAACAACGAACATCTCAACAACGAACACTTTCAACAACGAACACTATAACAACGAACACTTCAACAACGAACACTACAACAACGAACACCAAAACAACGAACACTACAACAACGAACACTACAACAATGAACACTACCACAACGAACATCACAACAACGAAGACCACAACAATGAACACTACAACAACGAGCACCACAACAACGAACATCTCAGCAACGATCACTACAACAACGAACACCACAAGAACGAACATCACAACAACGAACATCACAACAACGAAAATCTCAAACACGAACACCACAATAATGTACACAACAACTTGAAAATCAGAACAACGAACACTACAACAACGAACACTACAACTACGAAAACCCTAACATCAAACACACAACAACGAACTTTACAACAACGAACACCACACCAACGAACAATACAATAACGAACACCACAACAACGAACTCCACAGCAACGAACTTTACAACAACGAACACCTCAACAACGAACATTATAACAACGAAAATCACAAAAACGACCATTACAATAACGAACACCAGTACAACGAACACTACAATAATTAACACTACAACAACGAACAATACAACAACATACACTACAACAACGAACACTACAACAACAAACACTACAACAACGAACATTACAACAATGAAGACTACAAGAACGAACAGTACAACAACGAACACTACAACCACGAACATTACAACAATGAACACTACAACAACGAACACTACAACAACAAACACCACAACAACGAACACCACAATAATGACACTACAACAACGAAAATCAGAAGAACGAACACTAAACATCGAACACTACAAAAACGAACACTACAACAACGAACACTACAACTACGAACCTCTCAACAACGAACACTACAACAACGAACACACCAACAACGAGCATCACGACAACGAACACCACAACAACGAACATCACAACAACGAACACCATAACAACGAACATCTCAACAACGAACATCTCAACAACGAACATCTCAACAACGAACATCTCAACATCGAACATCTCAACTACGAACACTGCAACAATGAACACTACAACAACGAGCACCACAACTACGAACATCTCAACAACGAACATTACAACAACGACCACCAAACCAACGAACATCTCAACAACAAACATCAAACCAACGAACACTACAACAATGAACTACAACAACGAACTCCACAACAACGAACATCTCAACAACGAACACTACAATAACGAACATCACAACAACCAACTCTACAACAACGAACACTACAACAACATCGAATACAACAACAACGAACACTACCACAACAAACACCACAACAACGAACACTACAACAACGAACACTACAACAACGAACACTACAACAACGAAAATCTCAACAACGAACATCTCATCAACGAACACTACAACAAGGAACACTACAACAACAAACATCACAACAACAAACATCTCAACAACGAACACTACAACAACGAACATCACAACAACGACCATCACAACAACGAACATCTCAACAACGAACATCTCAACAACGACACTACAACAACGAACACTAGAACAACGAACACCACAACAACGAACACCACAATTATGAACAATACAACAACGAAAATCAGAACAACGAACACTTCAACAACGAACACAACAACAACGAACTTTACAACAACGAACATCTCAACAACGAACCTCTCAATAACGAACACTACAACAACGAACACCACAACAACGAACATCTCAACAAAGAAATACGACAACAACGAACATCTCAACAACGAACATCTCAACAACGAACGTTTCAAAAACGAACATCTGAACTACGAACACTACAACAATGAACACTACAAAAACGATCACAACAACAACGAACATCTTAACAACGAACACTACAACAACGAACACGACAAGAACGAACATTACAACAACGAACATCTCAACAACGAACATCTCAACAACGTACAGTACAAAAACGAACTCTACAACAACGAACACCACAATAATGAACACTACAACAACGAAAATCAGAAAAACGAACACTACAACAACGAACACTACAACAACGAACATTACAACAACGAAGATCATAAAAACGATCATTACACAACGAACACAACAACAACGGACATACAACAAGGAACACTACAACAACGAACACTACAACAACATACACTACAACAGCGAACATTCAACAACCAACATCTCAACAACGAACACCACAACAACGAACACTACAACAACGAGCACTACAACAACGAACACTACAACAACGAACACCACATCAACGAACACCACAACAACGAACACCACAACAACGAACATCTCAACAACGAACATCTCAACAACGAACATCTCTACAACGAACACTACACAACGAACATCACAACAACGAACATTTCAACAACGACCACCACAACAACGCACATCTCAACAACGAATCTCTCAACAACGAACATCTCAACAACGAACACTACAACAACGAATTTCTCAACAACGAACATCTCAACAACTAACACTACAACAACGAACACTACAACAACGAACACTACAACAACGAACACTACAACAACGAATACCAAAACAACGAACACTACTACAACGAACACTACAACAACGAACACCACCACAACGAACACCACAACAACGAACACTACAACAACGAACATCACAACAACGACCATCACAAAAACAAACATCTCAACTACGAACATCTCAACAACGAACACAACAACAACGAACACTAGAACAACTTACACCACACAAACGAACACCACAATAATGAACACTACAACAACGAAAATCAGAACAACGAACATCACAACAACGAACAACACAACAACGAACATCTCAACAACAAACACTAAAACTACGAACATCTCAACAGCAAACACCACAACAACGAACATCTCAACAACGAATATCTCAACAACGAACCTCTCAACAACGAACACTACAACAACGAACACCACAACAACGAACATCACAACAACGAAGACCACAACAACGAACATCTCATCAACGAACATCTCAACTTCGAACACTACAACAATGAACACTACAACAACGAGCACCAAAACAACGAACACCACAACAACGAACATCTCAAAACAAACACTAAAACTACGAACATCTCAACAGCAAACACCACAACAACTAACTTTACAACAACGAACATCTCAACAACGAACATCTCAACAACGAACCTCTCAACAACGAACACTACAACAACGAACACCACAACAACGAACATCACAACAACGAAGACCACAACAACGAACATCTCATCAACGAGCATCTCAGCTACGAACACTACAACAATAAACACTACAACAACGAGCACCACAACGACGAACATCTCAACAACGATCACTACAACAACGAACACCACAAGAACAAACATCACATCAACGAACATCACAACAACGAACATCTCAACAACGAACAGTCCAACAACGAACACTACAAAACGAACACCACAATAATGAACACTACAACAACGAAAATCAGAACAGCGAACACTAATACAACGAACACTACAACAACGAAAACTACAACTACAAAACCTTAACAACAAACACCACAACAACGAACTTTACAACAACGAACACCACAACAACGAACATTACAACAACGAACCACAACAACGAACACCACAACAACGAACTTAACAACAACGAACACCTCAACAACGAACATTACAAAATCGAAAATCACAAAAACGACCATTACAACAACGAACACTACAACAACGAACACTACAATAATTAACACTACATCAGCGAACAAAACAACAACGAACACTTCAACAACGACACTACAACAACGAACACCACAACAACGAACACTACAAAACGAACTCCACAACACCGAACACTACAACAACGAACACCACAACAACGAAATTACAACAATGAACACTACAAGAACTAACATTAGAACAACGAACACTACAACAACAAACACTACAACAACGAACGCTACAACAACGAACACCATCACAACGAACATTAGAACAACGAACACTACAACAACGAACGTTATAAGAATGATCTCTACAACAAGGAACACTACAACAACATACACTACAACAACGAACACTACAACAACAAACACTACAACAACGATCATTACACAATGAACACTACAAGAACGAACACTACAACAACCAACAGTAAAACAACGAACACCACAACAACGATAACAACGAACACAACAACAACGAACTTTACAACAATGAACACTACAACAACGAACACTACAACAACGAACACTACAACAACGAACACCACATCGACGAACAACACAACAACGAACATCTCAACAACGTACAGTACAAAAACGAACTCTACAACAACGAACACACAATAATGAACACAATGAACACTACAACAACGAAAATCAGAAAACGAACACTACAACAACGAACACTACAACAACGAACACTACAAAAACGAACATTACAACAACGAAGATCACAAAAACGATCATTACAACAACGAACACAACAACAACGGACATTACAACAAGGAACACTACAACAACGAAAACTACAACAACATACACTACAACAACGATCACTAAAAACAACCAACACCACAACAACGAACACCACAATAATGAACACTCCAACAACGAAAATCACAAAACGAACACTACAACAACGAATACTAAAACAACGAACACTATAAACAACGAACACTACAACAACGAACACTACAACAGCGAACACTACAACAACCAACATCTCAACAACGAACACCACAACAACGAACACTACAACAACGAGCACTACAACAACGAACACTACAACAACGAACACCACATCAACGAACACCACAACAACGAACATCTCAACAACGAACATCTCAACAACGAACATCTCTACAACGAACACTACAACAACGAACATCACAACAACGAACATTTCAACAACGACCACCACAACAACGCACATCTCAACAACGAATCTCTCAACAACGAACATCTCAACAACGAACACTACAACAACGAATTCTCAACAACGAACATCTCAACAATGAACACTACAACAACGAACACTACAACAAACACACACTACAACAACGAACACTACAACAACGAACACCAAAACAACGAACACTACTACAACGAACACTACAACAACGAACACCACCACAACGAACACCACAACAACGAACACTACAACAACGAACATCACAACAACGACCATCACAAAAACAAACATCTCAACTACGAACATCTCAACAACGAACACAACAACAACGAACACTAGAACAACTTACACCACAACAACGAACACCACAATAATGAACACTACAACAACGAAAATCAGAACAACGAACATCACAACAACGAACAACACAACAACGAACATCTCAACAACAAACTCTAAAACTACGAACATCTCAACAGCAAACAACACAACAACGAACTTTACAACAACGAACATCTCATCAACGAACATCTCAACTTCGAACACTACAACAATGAACACTACAACAACGAGCACCACAACAATGAACACCACAACAACGAACATCTCAACAACAAACACTAAAACTACGAACATCTCAACAGCAAACACCACAACAACTAACTTTACAACAACGAACATCTCAACAACGAACATCTCAACAACGAAACCTCTCAACAACGAACACTACAACAACGAACACCACAACAACGAACATCACAACAACGAAGACCACAACAACGAACATCTCATCAACGAACATCTCAGCTACGAACACTACAACAATAAACACTACAACAACGAGCACACAACGACGAACATCTCAACAACGATCACTACAACAACAACACCACAAGAACAAACATCACATCAACGAACATCACAACAACGAACATCTCAACAACGAACAGTCCAACAACGAACACTACAACAACGAACACCACAAATGAACACTACAACAATGAAAATCAGAACAGCGAACACTAATACAACGAACACTACAACAACGAAAACTACAAACTACGAAAACCTTAACAACAAACACCACAACAACGAACTTTACAACAACGAACACCACAACAACGAACATTACAACAACGAACACCACAACAACGAACACCACAACAACGAACATCTCAAAAACGAACACTACAACAATGAACACAACAACAACGAACACTACAACAACGAACACTACAACGACGAACACTACAACAACGATCAATTCAACAACGAACACTACAACAACAAACACTACAACAACGAACATTACAACAATGAAGACTACAAGAACGAACACTACAAGAACGAACATTACAACAACGAACACCACAACAACGAACATTACAACAACGAACACTACAACAACCAACACTACAACAATGAACACTAGAACAACGAACACTACAATAACGAACACCACAACAACGAACAACCACAACAACGAACACCACAACAACGAACACCACAACAACGAACACCACAACAACGAACATCTCAACAACGAACACTAAACAACGAACCAACAACAACGAACACTACAAAACATACACTACAACAACGAATACTACAACAACAAACACTACAACAACAAACACTACAACAACGAACATTACAACAATGAAGACTACAAGAACGAACACTACAAGAACGAACATACAACAACGAACACCACAACAACGAACATTACAACAATGAAGACTACAACAACGAACACTACAACAACGAACACTACAAAAACGAACACTACAACAACGAACACCACATCAACGAACACCACAACAACGAAAATCTCAACAACGAACATCTCAACAACGAACATCTCAACAAAGAAATACGACAACAACGAACATCTCAACAACGAACATCTCAACAACGAACGTTTCAAAAACGAACATCTGAACTACGAACACTACAACAATGAACACTACAACAACGATCACAACAACAACGAACATCTTAACAACGAACACTACAACAACGAACACGACAAGAACGAAACATTACAACAACGAACATCTCAACAACGAAATCTCAACAAACGTACAGTACAAAAACGAATCTACAACAACGAACACCACAATAATGAACACAATGAACACTACAACAACGAAAATCAGAAAAACGAACACTACAACAACGAACACTACAACAACGAACACTACAACAACGAACATTACAACAACGAAGATCACAAAAACGATCATTACAACAACGAACACAACAACAACGGACATTACAACAAGGAACACTAAAAAACGAACACTACAACAACATACAACAACAACGATCACTAAAAACAACCAACACCACAACAACGAACACCACAATAATGAACACTCAACAACGAAAATCACAAAACGAACACTACAACAACGAATACTAAAACAACGAACACTATAACAACGAACACTACAACAACGAACACTACAACAGCGAACACTACAAAACCAACATCTCAACAACGAACACCACAACAACGAACACTACAACAACGAGCACTACAACAACGAACACTACAACAACGAACACCACATCAACGAACACCACAACAACGAACATCTCAACAACGAACATCTCAACAACGAACATTCTACAACGAACACTACAACAACGAACATCACAACAACGAACATTTCAACAACGACCACCACAACAACGCACATCTCAACAACGAATCTCTCAACAAACGAACATCTCAACAACGAACACTACAACAACGAATTTCTCAACAACGACATCTCAACAATGAACACTACAACAACGAACACTACAACAACGAACACTACAACAACGAACACTACAACACGAACACTACAAACAACGAACACCAAAACAACGAACACTACTACAACGAACACTACAACAACGAACACCACCACAACGAACACCTCAACAACGAACACTACAACAACGAACATCACAACAACGACCATCACAAAAAAAACATCTCAACTACGAACATCTCAACAACGAACACAACAACAACGAACACTAGAACAACTTACACCACAACAAAACGAAAACCACAATAATGAACACTACAACAACGAAAATCAGAACAACGAACATCACAACAACGAACAACACAACAACGAACATCTCAACAACAAACTCTAAAACTACGAACATCTAAACAGCAAACAACACAACAACGAACTTACACAACGAACATCTCATCAACGAACATCTCAACTTCGAACACTACAACAATGAACACTACAACAACGAGCACCACAACAATGAACACCACAACACGAACATCTCAACAACAAACACTAAAACTACGAAACATCTCAACAGCAAACACCACAACAACTAACTTTACAACAACGAACATCTCAACAACGAACATCTCAACAACGAAACCTCTCAACAACGAACACTACAACAACGAACCACAACAACGAACATCACAACAACGAAGACCACAACAACGAACATCTCATCAACGAACATCTCAGCTACGAACACTACAACAATAAAAACACTACAACAACGAGCACCACAACGACGAACCATCTCCAACAACGATCACTACAACAACAACACCACAAGAAAAACATCACATCAACGAACATCACAACAACGAACATCTCAACAACGAACAGTCCAACAACGAACACTACAACAACGAACACCACAATAATGAACACTACAACAACGAAAATCAGAAACAGCGAACACTAATACAACGAACACTACAACAACGAAAACTACAATACGAAAACCTTAACAACAAACACCACAACAACGAACTTTACAACAACTAACACCACAACAACGAACATTACAACGAACACACCACAACAAC